>NW_027485644.1:0-33154 GCF_050908995.1 Andrena cerasifolii
AAAATAAATTAAAAAAAAATTTAAAAAATAAAAAAATTATAAGAAAATTAAAAAAAAAATTTTAAAATTTTAAAAAAATTTTAAAAAAATTTTAAAAAATTTTTTAAAAATTTATAAACAAAAAGAAAAAATTAAAAAAAAAGAAAAAAAATTTAAAAAATTTGTTAAAATATTAAAACAAATTTTTTGAAAAAAATTTTTAAAAAATTTTTATAAAATTTTAAAAAATTTAAAAAAAATAATAAAATTATAAGAAAATTAAAAAAATTTAAAATTAAAAAAAAATAAAAAAATTTTTAATAAAATTTGTTAAAAAATTAAAACAAATTTTTTAAAAAAAAATTTAAAAAAATTTTTTTAAAATTTAAAAAAATAAAAAAATTATAAGAAAATTAAAAAAAAATTTAAATTAAAAAAAAAATATAAAAAAATTTAAATAAATTTTGTTCAAAAATTAAAACAAATTTTTTTAAAAAAATTTAAAAAAAATTTTAAAAATTTAAAAAAAATATAAAAAAAAGTTTTAAAAACATAAATAAAAAAATTTAAAAAAAAATTGTTAAAAATTAAAACAAAACTTTAAAAAAAAAATAAAAAAAATAAATAAATTTTTTTTAAAAATTTAAAAAAATAAAAAAATTATAAGAAAATTAAAAAAAATTTAAAAATTAAAAAAAAATAAAAATTTTTTTTTAAAAAACCTAAATTTTTTTTAAAATATTAAAGAAATTAATAAAAAAAATAAAAAATTTAAAAAAAAACAAAAATTTTTTTTAAAAAAATTTAAAAAAAATTTTTAAAAATTTTAAAAAATTTAAAAAAAATAAAAAAATTATAAGAAAATTAAAAAAAAAATAAAAAAATTTTTAAAAAAATTTGTTAAAAAATTAAAACAAATTTTTTAAAAAAAATTTTAAAAAAATTTTTAAAAAAAATTTAAAAATTTAAAAAAAATATAAAAAAAGTTAAAAAAAATATAAAAAAAGTTAAAAATTTTTGTAAAAAATTAAAAAAATAAAAAATTTTAAAAATTTTAAAAAATTTGTAAAAAATTAAAAAAAAATTAAAAAAAAATAAAAAATTAAAAAAAAACAAAAAAATAAGAAAAAAATTTTAAAAACATAATTAAATTTTTTTTAAAAGAAATTGTTAAAAGATTAAAACAAAATTTGAAGAAAAAATTTTTAAATTTTAAAAAAACTTTTAAAAGTAATTTTAAAATATTTAAAAAATTTATAAAAAAATTTAAAAATTTCCAAAAATTTTAATTTTATTTTTAAAAATTCAAAAAAAAATTATAAGTAAATTAAAAAAAATTAAAAATTAAAAAAAAAATAAAAAAAATTTTAAAAAAATTTTGTTAAAAATTTAAAACAAATTTTTTTAAAAAATTTAAAAAAATAAACAAAAAAAATAAAAAATTAAAAAAAAACAAAAAAATTTTTAAAAAAAATTAAAAAATTAAAATAAAAGAAAAATAAAAATTAAAAAAACATTTTTTGAAATAAAAAAATTATAATTTTAAAAAAATAAAAAAAATTTTAAATTTAAAAAAATATATAAAATAATTAAAATAAAAAATTTTAAAATACAAAAAAAAATTTTAATAAAAAATAAAAATTTTTTTTATAAAAAATAAAAAAAAATTTCTAAATATTTGGTTAAAAAATTAAAACAACTTTTTTTAAAGAAAATTTTAAAAAAATTTTAGAAATTTTTAAAAAATAAAAAAATTATAAGAAAATTAAAAAATTTTAAATATTAAAAAAATAAAAAAATTAAAAAAAAATTTGTTAAAAAATTAAAACAATTTTTTTAAAAAAAAATTTAAAAAAATTAAAAAAAATTTAAAAAAAATTAAAAAAATTATAAAAAAATTAAAAAAAAATTTTAAAAAATTAAAAAAAATTTAAGAAATTTAAAAAAAATATAAAAAAAATGTTAAAAATTTTTGTAAAAAATTAAAAAAATAAAAAATTTTAAAAGTAATTTTAAAATTTTTTAAAAATTTATAAAAAAATTTAAAATTTCAAAAAATTTTAAAAATTTTAAAAAATTTTTTAAAAAATTAAAAAAATAAATAAAAAAAATAAAAAATTAAAAAAAAACAAAAAAATTTTAAAAATTTAAAAAAAAATAAAAAAAAATAAAAAAATTATAAGAAAATTAAAAAAAAATTTAAAATTAAAAAAAATAAAAAAAATTTTAAAAAAATTTTCTTAAAAAATTAAAACAAATTTTTTTAAAAAAAATTAAAAAAAATTTAAAAAAAATTAAGAAAAAATTTAAAAAACATAAATAAAATTTTATTAAAAGAAATTGTTAAAAAATTAAAACAAAATTTAAAAAAAGAATTTTAAATTTTAAAAAAACTTTTAAAAATTAAAAAAAATTATAAGAAAATTAAAAAAAAATTTTAAAAATTTAAAAAAAAATAAAAAAATTATAAGAAAATTAAAAAAAAATGAAAAATTAAAAAAAATAAATTTTTTTTTTTAAAAACTTAAAAAAAATTTAAAAATATTAAAGGAATTAATAAAAAAAATAAAAAATTAAAAAAAAAACAAAAAATTTTTTTAAAAATATTTAAAAATTAAAATAGGGAACTTTAAATACAAAAAAAATTACATAAACAAACTATACAAAAATTTAGAACAAAAATAAAAAAAAATAAATAAATAAAAATTTTAAAAAATAAAAAAAATTTCAAAAAATTTTAAAAAATTTAAAAAAAAATTTTAAAAAAATTACAAAAATAAATAAAAAAAAATTAAAAAAAAAAATTTTAAAAAAATTAAAAAAAATTTTAAAAAAATTAAGAAAAAAATTTAAAAAACATAAATAAAATTTTATTAAAAGAAATTGTTAAAAAATTAAAACAAATTTTTTTTAAAAAATTTTGAAGAGGGTTTGCCTCAATCCATCCTTTTACGTTTCAAATCAAGCCGCGCGACACAGAATACGTAACGTCCGCTTGGAAGAGCCTAGAAAGATCGACAGCCTTTATCTGTTGATCGTAGCGTACTCTGATACGTCACTTCCGCCTTTTTATACACCATGTGTCAGCCCACGGTGCTCTTGCGATTAGCACAAATCAGTATTACATCTAAACCTTTATTCTATTACATTGTAACAGTTCCTTCTTAAATATACATATATCGTGTTGTTCTATCAATGGTACATAATCATTGCGATCCCATCCACATAAACAAATAAAAATTTTAAAAAGTTTTTTAAAAAATTTTAAAAAAATGAAAAAAAAATTTAAAAAATGAAAAAAAGTTTTTAAAAAATTTAAAAAAATGAAAAAAAATTTTAAAAATGAAAAAAATTTAAAAAAATAGAAAAAAATTTAAAAAAAAAATAAAAAAAATTTAAAAAAAATAAAAAAAATTTAAAAAAAAATTGTTAAAAAATTAAAACAAAAATTTTTTAAAAAAATTTAAAAAAATTAAAAAATTTTTTTAAAAATTTTAAAAAAATTATAAGAAAATTAAAAAAAATTTAAAATTAAAAAAAAAATAAAAAAAATTAAAACATATTTTTAAAAAAATTAAAACAATTTTTTTTAAAAAAATTTAAAAAAATTAAAAAAATTATAAGAAAATTAAATTTTTTTAAAATTTAAAAAAAATAAAAAAAAATTAAAAAAATAAGAAAAGAATTTAAAAATTTAAAAAAAAATTGTTAAAAAATTAAAACAAAATTTTTAAAAATAAATTAAAAAAAAATTTAAAAATTTAAAAAATAAAAAAATTATAAGAAAATTAAAAAAAAAATTTTAAAATTTTAAAAAAATTTTAAAAAATTTTAAAAAATTTTTTAAAAATTTATAAACAAAAAGAAAAAATTAAAAAAAAAGAAAAAAAATTTAAAAAATTTGTTAAAATATTAAAACAAATTTTTTGAAAAAAATTTTTAAAAAATTTTTATAAAATTTTAAAAAATTTAAAAAAAATAATAAAATTATAAGAAAATTAAAAAAATTTAAAATTAAAAAAAAATAAAAAAATTTTTAATAAAATTTGTTAAAAAATTAAAACAAATTTTTTAAAAAAAAATTTAAAAAATTTTTTTTAAAATTTAAAAAAAATAAAAAAATTATAAGAAAATTAAAAAAAAAATTTAAATTAAAAAAAAATATAAAAAAATTTAAATAAATTTTGTTCAAAAATTAAAACAAATTTTTTTAAAAAAATTTAAAAAAAATTTTAAAAATTTAAAAAAAATATAAAAAAAAGTTTTAAAAACATAAATAAAAAAATTTAAAAAAAAATTGTTAAAAATTAAAACAAAACTTTAAAAAAAAAATAAAAAAAATAAATAAATTTTTTTTAAAAATTTAAAAAAATAAAAAAATTATAAGAAAATTAAAAAAAATTTAAAAATTAAAAAAAAATAAAAATTTTTTTTTTAAAAAACCTAAATTTTTTTTAAAATATTAAAGAAATTAATAAAAAAAATAAAAAATTTAAAAAAAACAAAAATTTTTTTTAAAAAAATTTTAAAAAAATTTTTAAAAAATTTTAAAAAATTTAAAAAAAATAAAAAAATTATAAGAAAATTAAAAAAAAATAAAAAAATTTTTAAAAAAATTTGTTAAAAAATTAAAACAAATTTTTTAAAAAAAATTTTAAAAAAATTTTTAAAAAAAATTTAAAAATTTAAAAAAAATATAAAAAAAGTTAAAAAAATATAAAAAAAGTTAAAAATTTTTGTAAAAAATTAAAAAATAAAAAATTTTAAAAATTTTAAAAAATTTGTAAAAAATTAAAAAAAAATTAAAAAAAAAATAAAAAATTAAAAAAAAACAAAAAAATAAGAAAAAAATTTTAAAAACATAATTAAATTTTTTTTAAAAGAAATTGTTAAAAGATTAAAACAAAATTTGAAGAAAAATTTTTAAATTTTAAAAAACTTTTAAAAGTAATTTTAAAATATTTAAAAAATTTATAAAAAATTTAAAAATTTCCAAAAATTTTAATTTTATTTTTAAAAATTCAAAAAAAATTATAAGTAAATTAAAAAAATTAAAAATTAAAAAAAAATAAAAAAAATTTTAAAAAATTTTGTTAAAAATTTAAAACAAATTTTTTTAAAAATTTAAAAAATTAAAAAAAAATTTTAAAATTTAAAAAAAATTAAAAATTAAAAAATTTTAAAAAATTAAAAAGATTAAAAAAATTAAAAAATTTTTAAAAAATTAAAAAACATCAATAAAATTTTTTTAAAAGATATTGTTAAAAATTTAAACAAATGTTAAAAAATTTAAACAAAATTTAAAAAAAATTTTTTTTTAACATTTAGAGAATTTTTAAAACTAATTTTAAAAAATTTAAAAAATTTATAAAAAAATTTAAAAATTTCAAAAAATTTTAAAAATTTTTTTAAAAATTAAAAATAAAATTATAACAAAATTAAAAAAAAATTTTAAAGTAATTTAAAAAATTTTTAAAAATTTATAAAAAAATTAAAAAATTTCAAAATATTTTAAAAATTTAAAAAAAAATTTAAAAAATTAAAAAAAATAAATAAAAAAATAAAAAATTAAAAAAAACAAAAAAATTTTTAAAAAAAATTTAAAAAATTAAAATAAAAGAAAAATAAAAATTAAAAAAACATTTTTTGAAATAAAAAAATTATAATTTAAAAAAAATAAAAAAAATTTAAATTTAAAAAAAAATATATAAAATAATTAAAATAAAAAATTTTAAAATACAAAAAAAAAATTTAAATAAAAAAATATACAAAAATTTAGAAGAAAAATAAAAAAAATAAACAAATAAAAATTTAAAAAAGTAAAAAAAAATTTTTAAAAGTTTTTGTTAGAAATGGGCAAGTACACTTACCCATCTAGGTATCAACCGTGTCTTTCATGACGAGCGGTAGCGACGAAACTACCACGAGCTAAACCTTAGATTAGTGCGTTATATACCTTTGTATAGCAAGGACCTTTCTTATGTCGTGTAAATAACAAAGGCAAATACATTACAATAACCATATCGACGAGTATCTCACTTAATAAAACCATCAGGTTATGGGCCCAGTGACGTTCCCACTGCGCGTAATGAAAAATAAGTAAGGTGAAAGTGAAAACAAGGAAACAAAAGTTTATCCAAACAAAGAACAACATGGCCACGTTGAACCCAAATCATATCCAGAAGCTTGGCGAGAAGAACTATGAATCCTGGAAAATCCAAGTAAGAAGTCTTCTGATATTCAACGAGCTGTGGTCATATACAAACGGAAAAGAAGCACAGACCAAAGAAAACGCACTCGAATGGTCGAAGAAAGATGAAAAGGCATTGGCGTTGATCCTATTAAGCGTGGAGAACAATCAGTTAAACCACGTGAAAAGGGCCGAAACTTCGCATGAAGCTTGGGAAAAACTAAAGAGCGTACATGAGTCCAGAGGTCCAGTGCGAAAAGCCGCTCTTTATAAGCAATTACACAGGCTGAAAAGGGAACCTCAGCAAACTATGACGCAATACATTAACGACTTCCAATTTAAAGTCGAACAGTTGGAAGGAGTGGGGATAAAGATTCCAGACGAACTAGCGTCGATAATGTTGCTGAGCTCCTTGCCAACAGAGTACGAAAATTTCGCGGTTGCCATCGAGTCACGTGACGAGTTACCTAACCTCGAAAGCCTAAAGTTAAAGTTGATAGAAGAGGAAGCGAGGAAAGGAGAAACCAGCAACAAAGCAGAGGAAGAAACCAACAGTAACAATGCCTTAGTAACAAAAAAATATAACAAAAACAAAAAGGATAAGGAAAAGCAAAATAAATTTAATGGAAACTGCAACATATGCAAAAAGTATGGACACCGTGCAAGGGATTGTCGTACGAAGATGGACAATTCAACACAAGGTCGGAGCGACGCATGGACAGCCTCAGCGTTTAACAACTATTGCACAAAATCCACCACTTGGTATCTAGATAGTGGAGCGACCACACATATGAGTAATGATAAAAACAAATTCACAGACATTCATGATCATCACAGCCAAATATACACAGCCACCGAAGAGAGTGTAAACTCGATGGGAAAAGGACAAATTGAACTAAAAATCAACATCGCAAATAAAAACAAAAACAACATTAAATTAAAAGAGGCCATGTTCGTACCCAGCTTCAAGAACAATTTGATGTCAGTGTCCAAAATAACCAAAAATGGGTACAGGGTGACCTTTTACAAAGACAGTGCTAAAATAACGCGTCCAGACGGGTCACTGGCAATGATTGCGAAGGAACAATATGGTCTGTATGTAGTGGAAGAAAGTGCAAAACATAGTGCCATGATACAAACGGAACAAAACAGTGCAATAACCAAATGGCACCAAAGATTGGGGCACTTAAATTACAGCGACGTACGAAAATTAAAAAACAAGGAAATGGTGATTGGAATAAAGGACAAAATTGACATTTCCAATCCTATATGTGAAATATGCGAAAAAGCAAAAATACACCAGTTGCCCTTTAAATCGTCTGTGCGAAGAGAAAAGGAAGTACTAGGGTTAGTGCACAGTGATATATGTGGTCCATTTAGTAAAGCATCTTTAGGGGGAGCCAAATACTTTGTGACCTTCATAGATGACAAAAGTCGTCACGTTCAGGTCATACCATTAAAGAACCGATCTGATGTACTGGATGCGTTCAAAGAATATAAGGCTCGTGTAGAAAACTCAACAGGCCACAGAATTAAGAAATTGAGGACCGACAACGGTACTGAATATCTATCGCACGCATTTAGTGAATTTTTGAAAAAGGAAGGCATAACAAGGGAACTAACTGTAGAATACACGCCCCAACAGAATGGAGTGTCCGAAAGGCTAAATCGTACTCTAGTAGAAATGGCCAGATGTTTGCTTATGCAAGCAGAACTACCAATCACCTTATGGGCCGAGGCAATTGGAACAGCGGCATATATAAGAAATAGATGTCCAACGACAGCAAATCAAGAAACCACGCCGCATGAAGTTTGGACCGGCGAGAAACCATACGTAGGTTTTCTAAGAAAATTTGGAAGCCGAGTCATAGCCCTAGAGAAGGGACGCAAAAGAAATAAATTCGAGCCCAAAGGAAAAGAATACGTCCTAGTCGGATATTCAGAAGAGGCCAAAGCATACCGCTTGTGGGAAAGAGGAACAAAAAAAGTCTTTAAAAGAAGAGACGTTCGTTTTATAGAAGACCAAGGGACAAGCACATGCAAAGACGAACCAAGCCTACTAGAAGCACAAATAAAAAAACCAGTCCCAAAAACAACAGACGCAGAGAGTTCAGCAGAGGACAGTTCATCAGAGGAAGATGTCAGCGAAGACCTCTCTCAAAAAGAAGAACCAGCAGAAGAACCACCAATCAGCAATGACACTCCGAAAACCAGCCGAGGACCGGGTCGTCCCAAACTGGAGAAGACGGGAAAGCCAGGCAGACCACGAAAATTATACCAAACCAAACAAACTCAACAAGCACCAACAACTGTACGTCAGGCGATGGAAGATCCAAACCAAGACGCATGACTACACGCAATGAAAGAAGAATATGACACTTTGATGGAAAACAACACATGGATCTTGGTGAGTAGACCCAAGAATAAAAAAGTAATAAAGAATAAATGGGTGTTTAAGGTCAAGGAGCATCAGGATGGCTCCATCCAAAAATACAAAGCCAGACTAGTGGCTAGAGGCGACCAACAACGCGAAGGGATAGATTTCAATGAGGTTTTCGCACCAGTGGCACGTTTGGAGAACATCCGTACGCTGTTAGGAGTCAGCGCCATAAGAGGAATGCATATCCATCAAATAGATGTCATAACTGCGTATGTACAAGGCGATTTGCGAGACGAGTTATATATGGAGCAGCCTGAACAGTTTGTCAAACCGGGTGCGGAAGAGAGAGTATGTAAGTTGAATAAACCTCTATACGGCCTGAAACAGGCCGGACGCGAGTGGTATCGCAAATTAGATAATTACTTAACTAGCATTAACTTTAAAAGAACACCCCAGAATCCTTGTGTATATACCGAGCCGACAACGGGCCAAGATACAATAATAGTAGTATATGTCGACGATCTGTTAATAGCGTCCGCGAATTTAGAAAATGTAATTAAGTTAAAAGAAATATTAAAACAAAAATTTAAAATGAAGGATTTAGGAAATGTTAGAGACATCTTGGGAATACACATAGAAAGAGAAGGGGATATAGGCAGCATTACAATAAAGCAAAAGAAATATATAAAAGATCTCTTAAAAAGGTTCCACATGGAAGACTGTAATCCCATGAATACGCCCATAGAAAAAAATCTAAATGTTCTACAGTTACTGTCGGAAACCAAAGATAACGTTAACGAAAAGTTAGATAAGCCATATAGGGAACTAGTAGGTAGTTTAAATTATCTGGCAAACGCCACGAGGCCCGACATAGCTTTTACAACCAATTTACTGAGCCGGTTCTGTGAAAATCCGTCCTCAACTCATTGGAAGATGGCGAAGCGAGTACTAAAGTATCTAAAAGGGACAATAGAATATAGCATAAAGTACAACACTGAGCAAAATAACTTTATGGCATATGTAGATGCCGATTGGGCAAGCGACACAAGCGATAGGAAGTCATATACTGGATTCCTTTTATGTATAGCGGGCGGTCCGATCAGCTGGTGTAGTAAGAAACAAAAGTCCGTCGCGCTCTCTACCATGGAGGCAGAGTACATGGCTCTTTCGCAAGCCGCGAACGAAGTAGACTATGTAAGAAAATTGTTAAAACATATGAAAATCACTAACCTAATAGAAAATGCGACGGAAATATACTGTGATAATCAAAGTGCGATACAGTTATCTAAGAACAGCGTGCACCATTCACGCAGTAAACATATAGACATTAGGTATCATTTTTCCCGAGACGCGCAGGAAACAGGCATTATAGACGTAAAATACCTAAGTACAAACTTAATGGTAGCTGATATACTAACAAAAGCGTTATCTAGATGTAAACACGAAATATGTGTTCAATTAATGAATATGAATTAGAGTTATTACAGACACAATGATATGGGGGAGTGTTAGAAATGGGCAAGTACACTTACCCATCTAGGTATCAACCGTGTCTTTCATGACGAGCGGTAGCGACGAAACTACCACGAGCTAAACCTTAGATTAGTGCGTTATATACCTTTGTATAGCAAGGACCTTTCTTATGTCGTGTAAATAACAAAGGCAAATACATTACAATAACCATATCGACGAGTATCTCACTTAATAAAACCATCAGTTTTTTAAAAAATTTAAAAAAAATGAAAAAAAAATTTAAAAAATGAAAAAAAGTTTTTAATAAATTTAAAAAAATGAAAAAAAATTTTAAAAATGAAAAAAATTAAAAAAAATAGAAAAAAATTTAAAAAAAAAATAAAAAAAATTTTAAAAAAATAAAAAAAATTTAAAAAAAAATTGTTAAAAAATTAAAACAAAAATTTTTTAAAAAAATTTAAAAAAATTAAAAAATTTTTTTAAAAATTTTAAAAAAATTATAAGAAAATTAAAAAAAATTTAAAATTAAAAAAAAAATAAAAAAAATTAAAACATATTTTTAAAAAAATTAAAACAATTTTTTTTAAAAAAATTTAAAAAAATTAAAAAAATTATAAGAAAATTAAATTTTTTTAAATTTTAAAAAAAATAAAAAAAAAATTAAAAAAATAAGAAAAGAATTTAAAAATTTAAAAAAAAAAATTGTTAAAAAATTAAAACAAAATTTTTAAAAATAAATTAAAAAAAAATTTAAAAATTTAAAAAATAAAAAAATTATAAGAAAATTAAAAAAAAATTTTTAAAATTTTAAAAAAATTTTAAAAAAATTTTAAAAAATTTTTTAAAAATTTATAAACAAAAAGAAAAAATTAAAAAAAAAGAAAAAAAATTTAAAAAATTTGTTAAAATATTAAAACAAATTTTTTGAAAAAAATTTTTAAAAAATTTTTATAAAATTTTAAAAAATTTAAAAAAAATAATAAAATTATAAGAAAATTAAAAAAAATTTAAAATTAAAAAAAAATAAAAAAATTTTTAATAAAATTTGTTAAAAAATTAAAACAAATTTTTTAAAAAAAAATTTAAAAAAATTTTTTTAAAATTTAAAAAAAATAAAAAAAAAAGTTTTAAAAACATAAATAAAAAAATTTTAAAAAAAATTGTTAAAAATTAAAACAAAACTTTAAAAAAAAATAAAAAAAATAAATAAATTTTTTTAAAAGAAATTGTTAAAAAATTAAAACAAAATTTAAAAAAAAAAATTTTTAATTTTAAAAAAACTTTTAAAAATTATAAAAAAATTATAAGAAAATAAAAAAATTTTTTTAAAAATTTAAAAAAATAAAAAAATTATAAGAAAATTAAAAAAAATTTAAAAATTAAAAAAAAATAAAAATTTTTTTTAAAAAACCTAAATTTTTTTTAAAATATTAAAGAAATTAATAAAAAAATAAAAAATTTAAAAAAAAACAAAAATTTTTTTTAAAAAAATTTAAAAAAAATTTTTAAAAAATTTTAAAAAATTTAAAAAAAATAAAAAAATTATAAGAAAATTAAAAAAAAAATAAAAAAATTTAAAAAAAAATTTGTTAAAAAATTAAAACAAATTTTTTAAAAAAAATTTTAAAAAAATTTTTAAAAAAATTTAAAAATTTAAAAAAAATATAAAAAAAGTTAAAAAAATATAAAAAAAGTTAAAAATTTTTGTAAAAAATTAAAAAAATAAAAAATTTTAAAAATTTAAAAAAATTTGTAAAAAATTAAAAAAAAAATAAAAAAAAATAAAAAATTAAAAAAAAACAAAAAAATAAGAAAAAAATTTTAAAAACATAAATAAATTTTTTTTTAAAGAAATTGTTAAAAGATTAAAACAAAATTTGAAGAAAAAATTTTTAAATTTTAAAAAAACTTTTAAAAGTAATTTTAAAATATTTAAAAAATTTATAAAAAAATTTAAAAATTTCAAAAAATTTTAAAAATTTAAAAAAAAATTTTAAAAAAATTAAAAAAATAAATAAAAAAAATAAAAAATTAAAAAAAACAAAAAAATTTTAAAAATTAAAAAAAAATTAAATAAAAAATTTAAAAAACATACATAAAATTTTATTAAAAGAAATTGTTAAAAAATTACAACAAAATTTAAAAAAAAAATTTTAAATTTTAAATAAACTTTTAAAAATTAAAAAAAAAATTATAATAAAATTAAAAAAAAATTTTAAAAATTTAAAAAAAAATAAAAAAATTGTAAGAAAATTAAAAAAAATTAAAAATTAAAAAAAAATTAAAAATTTTAAAAAATATTAAAAAAATTAATAAAAAAAATAAAAAATTTAAAAAAAAAAAAAAAATTTTTAAAAAAATTTAAAAAAAATAAAATAAAAAAATTTAAATACAAAAAAAATTAAATAAATAAAATATACAAAAATTTAGAAGAAAAATAAAAAAAATAAACAAATAAAAATTTAAAAAAGTAAAAAAAAATTTTTAAAAGTTTTTTAAAAAATTTAAAAAAAATGAAAAAAAAATTTAAAAAATGAAAAAAAGTTTTTAAAAAATTTAAAAAAATGAAAAAAAATTTAAAAATGAAAAAAATTAAAAGAAATAGAAAAAATTTAAAAAAAAATAAAAAAAATTTTAAAAAAATAAAAAAAATTTTAAAAAAAATTGTTAAAAAATTAAAACAAATTTTTTAAAAAAATTTAAAAAAATTAAAAAAAATTTTTTAAAAATTTTAAAAAAATTATAAGAAAATTAAAAAAAATTTTAAAAAAATTAAAAAAAATTTTTTAAAAATTAAATAAAATTTTAAAAAATTTAAAAAAAATATAAAAAAATGTTAAAAATTTTTGTAAAAAATTAAAAAAATAAAAAATTTTAAAAGTAATTTTAAAAAAATTTTAAATTTATAAAAAAATTTAAAAATTTCAAAAAATTAAAAAAAATTTATAAAATTAAAAAAAAATTTTAAAATGAAAAATATTTAAAAATGTAGAAAAAATTTTAAAAACATAAATAAATTTTTTTAAAAAGAAACTGTTAAAAAATTAAATCAAATTTTAAAAAAAAAAATTTTTTAAATATTTGAAAAAAATTTTAAAAATTAAAAAAAAATTATAAGAAAATTAAAAAAAAATTAAAAAAATTTAAAAAAAATTAAAAAAATTTAAAAAAAATTTTCTAAATTTTTAAAAAATAAAAAAATTATAAGAAAATTAAAAAAAAATTTTAAATATAAAAAAAATAAAAAAATTTAAAAAAAAATTTGTTAAAAAATTAAAACAAATTTTTTAAAAAAAAATTTAAAAAAATTAAAAAAAATTTTAAAAAAATTTAAAAAAAATTTAAAAAATTTAAAATAAATATAAAAAAATGTTAAAAATTTTTGTAAAAAATTAAAAAAATAAAAAATTTAAAAAAAAAATTAAAAAAATTAAAAAAAATTTTTTAAAAAATTAAAAAACATCAATAAAATTATTTTAAAAGATATTGTTTAAAAATTAAAACAAAATTAAAAAAAAAATTTTGTAACATTTAAAAAAAATTTTAAAAGTATTTTAAAAAATTTTAAAAATTTATAAAAAAATTTAAAAATTTCAAAAAATTTTAAAAATTAAAAAAAAAATTATAAGAAAATTAAAAAAAAATTTAAAAATTTGAAAAAATTTTAAAAAGTTAAAATAAAAGAAAAATAAAAATTAAAAAAACATTTTTTGAAATAAAAAAATTATAATTTAAAAAAAAATAAAAAAAAATTTAAAAGTAATTTCAAAAAATTTTAAAAATTTATAAAAAAATTAAAAAATTTCAAAATATTTTAAAAATTTAAAAAAAAAATTTAAAAAATTTAAAAAAATAAATAAAAAAAATAAAAAATTAAAAAAAAAAACAAAAAAATTAAAAAATTAAAATAAAAGAAAAATAAAAATTAAAAAAACATTTTTTGAAATAAAAAAATTATAATTTAAAAAAAAAAAATTTTAAATTTAAAAAAATATATAAAATAATTAAAATAAAAAATTTTAAAATACAAAAAAAAATTTTAATAAAAAATAAAAATTTTTTTTATAAAAAATAAAAAAAAATTTCTAAATATTTGGTTAAAAAATTAAAACAACTTTTTTTAAAAAAAATTTTAAAAAATTTTTAGAAATTTTTAAAAAAATAAAAAAATTATAAGAAAATTAAAAAAATTTTAAATATTAAAAAATAAAAAAATTAAAAAAAAAATTTGTTAAAAAATTAAAACAATTTTTTTAAAAAAAAATTTAAAAAAATTAAAAAAAATTTTAAAAAAATTAAAAAAAATTATAAAAAAATTAAAAAAAAATTTTAAAAAATTAAAAAAAATTTTAAAAATTTAAAAAAAATGTTAAAAATTTTTGTAAAAAATTAAAAAAATAAAAAATTTTAAAAGTAATTTTAAAAAAATTTTAAATTTATAAAAAAAATTAAAAATTTCAAAAAATTAAAAAAAAATTATAAAATTAAAAAAAAATTTTAAAATGAAAAATATTTAAAAATGTAGAAAAAAATTGTAAAAACATAAATAAATTTTTTTAAAAAGAAACTGTTAAAAAATTAAAACAAATTTTTAAAAAAAATTGTTTTAAAATTTTTGAAAGAAATTTTAAAAATTAAAAAAAAATTATAAGAAAATTAAAATATTTTTTAAAATTTAAAAAAAATAAAAAAAATTTTAAAAAATAAGAAAAAAATTTTAAAAACATAACTAAAAAAATTTAAAAAAAATTGTTAAAAAATTAAAACAAATTTTTTAAAAAAAAATTTAAAATTTTTTTTAAAAATTAAAAAAAATATAAAAACAAATGTTAAAAATTTTTGTGAAAAATTGAAAAAATAAAAAATTTTAAAATTTTTTAAAAATTTCAAAAAATTTAAAAAAATTTTAAAAAAATTTTTTAAAATTTTAAAAAAATTTTTTAAAATTTTAAAAATTTTTTTTAAAAAATTACAAAAATAAATAAAAAAAAATTAATAAAAAAGTAAAAAATTTAAAAAAAAACAAAAAATTTTTTTAAAAAAATTCAAAAAAATTAAAATAAAAAAATTTTAAAAAATTAAAATAAAAAAATTTAAATACAAAAAAAAATTAAATAAAAAAAATATACAAAAATTTAGAAGAAAAATAAAAAAAATAATCAAATAAAAATTTTAAAAAATAAAAAAAATTTCAAAAAGTTTTTTAAAAAATTTAAAAAAAATAAAAAAAAAATTTAAAAAATGAAAAAAGTTTTTTAAAAATTAATATAAAAAATTTAGAAATAACAAATTTTTTTTAAAAAAAAATTTAAAAAAATGAAAATAAAAAAATTTAAAATACAAAAAAAAATTTTAAATAAAAAAAATATACAAAAATTTAGAAGAAAAATAAAAAAAATAAACAAATAAAAATTTTAAAAAGTTTTTTAAAAAATTTAAAAAAAATGAAAAAAAAATTTAAAAAATGAAAAAAAGTTTTTAAAAAATTTAAAAAAATGAAAAAAAAATTTAAAAAATGAAAAAAAAATTTTAAAAATGAAAAAAAGTTTTTAAAAAATTTAAAAAAATGAAAAAAAAATTTAAAAAAACGAAAAAAAAATAAAAAAAATAGAAAATTTTTTTTTAAAAAAATAAAAAAATTTTTTTTAAAAATTTAAAAAAATTAAAAAAATTATAACAAAATTAAAATATTTTTTTAAAATTTAAAAAAAATAAAAAAAAATTTAAAAAATAAGAAAAAAATTTTAAAAACATAAATAAAAAAATTTTAAAAAAATTGTTAAAAAATTAAAACAAAATTTTAAAAATTTTTTAAAAAAATAAAAAAAATTAAAAAAAAATAAAAAAATTTTTTAAAAAAAATTGTTAAAAAATTAAAACAAATTTTTTAAAAAAATTTTAAAAAATTAAAATAATTTTTTTAAAAATTTTAAAAAAATTATAAGAAAATTAAAAAAAATTTAAAATTAAAAAAAAATAAAAAAAATTAAAATATATTTTTTAAAAAATTAAAACAATTTTTTTTAAAAAAATTTAAAAAAATTTAAAAAATTATAAGAAAATTAAATTTTTTTAAAATTTAAAAAAAATATAAAAAAAAATTAAAAAATAAGAAAAGAATTTAAAAATTTAAAAAAAAATTGTTAAAAAATTAAAACAAATTTTTAAAAATTTTTTTTTTTTAATTTTTAAAAAACTTTTAAAAATTAAAAACAATTTATAAGAAAATTAAAAAAAAATTAAAAAAATTTAAAAAATGAAAAAAAGTTTTTAAAAAATTTAAAAAAATGAAAAAAAATTTAAAAAATGAAAAAAATTAAAAAAAATAGAAAAAATTTAAAAAAAAATAAAAAAAATTTTAAAAAAAATTGTTAAAAAATTAAAACAAATTTTTTAAAAAAATTTAAAAAAATTAAAAAAATTTTTTTAAAAATTTTAAAAAAATTATAAGAAAATTAAAAAAAAATTTAAAAAAATTAAAAAAAATTTTAAAAAATTTAAAAAAAATATAAAAAAAATGTTAAAAATTTTTGTAAAAAATTAAAAAAATAAAAAATTTTAAAAGTAATTTTAAAAAAATTTTAAATTTATAAAAAAATTTAAAAATTTCAAAAAATTAAAAAAAAAAAAATAAAATTAAAAAAAATTTTAAAATGAAAAATATTTAAAAATGTAGAAAAAATTTTAAAAACATAAATAAATTTTTTTAAAAAGAAACTGTTAAAAAATTAAAACAAATTTTAAAAAAAAAAATTTTTTTAATTTTTGAAAAAAATTTTAAAAATTAAAAAAAAATTATAAGAAAATTAAAAAAAAATTAAAAAAATTTAAAAAAAATTTTCTAAATTTTTAAAAAATAAAAAAATTATAAGAAAATTAAAAAAAATTTTTAAATATAAAAAAATAAAAAAAATTAAAAAAAAATTTGTTAAAAAATTAAAACAAATTTTTTAAAAAAAAATTTAAAAAAATTTTAGAAATTAAAAAAAAAATTATAAGAAAATTAAAAAAAAAATTTAAAAAATTTGAAAAAATTTTAAAAAGTTAAAATAAAAGAAAAATAAAAATTAAAAAAACATTTTTTGAAATAAAAAAATTATAATTTAAAAAAAAATAAAAAAAATTTAAAAGTAATTTAAAAAAATTTTAAAAATTTATAAAAAAATTAAAAAATTTCAAAATATTTTAAAAATTTAAAAAAAAAATTTAAAACACAAAAAAATAAAAAATTAAAAAAAACAAAAAAATTTTTAAAAAAAAATTAAAAAATTAAAATAAAAGAAAAATAAAAATTAAAAAAACATTTTTTGAAATAAAAAAATTATAATTTTAAAAAAATAAAAAAAATTTTAAATTTAAAAAAATATATAAAATAATTAAAATAAAAAATTTTAAAATACAAAAAAAAATTTTAATAAAAAATAAAAATTTTTTTTATAAAAAATAAAAAAAAATTTCTAAATATTTGGTTAAAAAATTAAAACAACTTTTTTTAAAAAAAATTTTAAAAAAATTTTAGAAATTTTTAAAAAATAAAAAAATTATAAGAAAATTAAAAAAAAAATAAAAAAATTAAAAAAAAAATTTGTTAAAAAATTAAAACAATTTTTTTAAAAAAAAATTTAAAAAAATTAAAAAAAATTTAAAAAAAATTAAAAAAAATTATAAAAAAATTTAAAAAAAATTTTAAAAAATTAAAAAAAATTTAAGAAATTTAAAAAAAATATAAAAAAAATGTTAAAAATTTTTGTAAAAAATTAAAAAAATAAAAAATTTTAAAAGTAATTTTAAAATTTTTTAAAAATTTATAAAAAAATTTAAAAATTTCAAAAAATTTTAAAAATTTTAAAAAAATTTTTTAAAAAATTAAAAAAATAAATAAAAAAAATAAAAAATTAAAAAAAAAACAAAAAAATTTTAAAAATTTAAAAAAAAATAAAAAAAAAATAAAAAAATTATAAGAAAATTAAAAAAAATTTAAAATTAAAAAAAAATAAAAAAAATTTTAAAAAAATTTTCTTAAAAAATTAAAACAAATTTTTTTAAAAAAAATTAAAAAAAATTTAAAAAAAAATTAAGAAAAAATTTAAAAAACATAAATAAAATTTTATTAAAAGAAATTGTTAAAAAATTAAAACAAAATTTAAAAAAAGAATTTTAAATTTTAAAAAAACTTTTAAAAATTGAAAAAAAATTATAAGAAAATTAAAAAAAAAATTTTAAAAATTTAAAAAAAAATAAAAAAATTATAAGAAAATTAAAAAAAAATGAAAAATTAAAAAAAATAAAATTTTTTTTTAAAAAACTTAAAAAAATTTTTAAAATATTAAAGGAATTAATAAAAAAAATAAAAAATTAAAAAAAAAACAAAAAATTTTTTTAAAAATATTTAAAAATTAAAATAGGGAACTTTAAATACAAAAAAAATTACATAAACAAACTATACAAAAATTTAGAACAAAAATAAAAAAAATAAATAAATAAAAATTTTAAAAAATAAAAAAAATTTCAAAAAGTTTTTTAAAAAATTTTAAAAAAATGAAAAAAAATTTTAAAAAATGAAAAAAAGTTTTTTAAAAATTAATATAAAAAAATTTTAAAATAACATAAAATTTTTTTTAAAAAAAATTAAAAAAAAATAAAATAAAAAAATTTAAAATACAAAAAAAATTTTAAATAAAAAAGATATACAAAAATTTAGAAGAAAAATAAAAAAATAAACAAATAAAAATTTTAAAAAATTTTTAAAAAATTTAAAAAAAATTTAAAAAATGAAAAAAAGTTTTTAAAAAATTTAAAAAAATGAAAAAAATTTAAAAAATTTTTTAAAAAAAATTAAAAAAATTAAAAAAAATAGAAAAAAATTAAAAAAAATAAAACAAATTTAAAAAAAATAAAAAAAATTTTTAAAAAAATTTAAAAAAATTAAAAAAATTATAAGAAAATTAAAATATTTTTTTAAAATTTAAAAAAAATAAAAAAATTTTAAAAAATAAGAAAAAAATTTTAAAAACATAAATAAAAAAATTTTAAAAAAATTGTTAAAAAATTAAAACAAATTTTTTAGAAAAAAATTTTAAAATTTTTTTAAAAATTAAAAAAAAATATAAAAAAAAATGTTAAAAAATTTTGTAATAAATTAAAAAAATAAAAAATTTTAAAATTTTTTAAAAATTTATAAAAAAAATTTAAAATTTCAAAAAATTTTAAAAAATTTAAAAAAAAATTTTAAAAAAATTACAAAAATAAATAAAAAAAAAATTAAAAAAAAAAATTTTAAAAAAATTAAAAAAAATTTAAAAAAAATTAAGAAAAAAATTTAAAAAACATAAATAAAATTTTATTAAAAGAAATTGTTAAAAAATTAAAACAAATTTTTTTTAAAAAATTTTGAAGAGGGTTTGCCTCAATCCATCCTTTTACGTTTCAAATCAAGCCGCGCGACACAGAATACGTAACGTCCGCTTGGAAGAGCCTAGAAAGATCGACAGCCTTTATCTGTTGATCGTAGCGTACTCTGATACGTCACTTCCGCCTTTTTATACACCATGTGTCAGCCCACGGTGCTCTTGCGATTAGCACAAATCAGTATTACATCTAAACCTTTATTCTATTACATTGTAACAGTTCCTTCTTAAATATACATATATCGTGTTGTTCTATCAATGGTACATAATCATTGCGATCCCATCCACATAAACAAATAAAAATTTTAAAAAGTTTTTTAAAAAATTTAAAAAAAATGAAAAAAAAATTTAAAAAATGAAAAAAAGTTTTTAAAAAATTTAAAAAAATGAAAAAAAAATTTAAAAAATGAAAAAAAAATTTAAAAAATGAAAAAAAGTTTTTAAAAAATTTAAAAAAATGAAAAAAAATTTAAAAAAATGAAAAAAAATAAAAAAAATAGAAATTTTTTTTAAAAAAAATAAAAAAAAAATAAAAAAAATAAAAAAAAATTTTTTTAAAATTTAAAAAAAAATAAAAAAATTGTAAGAAAATTAAAAAAAAATTTTAAATTAAAAAAAAATATAAAAAAATTTAAATAAATTTTGTTAAAAAATTAAAACAAATTTTTTTAAAAAAATTTAAAAAAATTAAAAAAATTATAAGAAAATAAAATTTTTTTAAAATTTAAAAAAAATAAAAAAAAATTAAAAAAATAAGAAAAGAATTTAAAATTTTAAAAAAAAATTGTTAAAAAATTAAAACAAAATTTTTAAAAATAAATTAAAAAAAAATTTAAAAATTTAAAAAATAAAAAAATTATAAGAAAATTAAAAAAAAACTTTAAGAATTTTAAAAAAATTTAAAAAAAATAAAAAATTTAAAAAAAACAAAAAATTTTTTTAAAAAAATTAAAAAAAATTAAAATAAAAAAATTTAAATACAAAAAAAATAAATAAATAAAATATACAAAAATTTAGAAGAAAAATAAAAAAAATAAACAAATAAAAATTTAAAAAAGTAAAAAAAATTTTTTAAAGTTTTTTAAAAAATTTAAAAAAAATGAAAAAAAAATTTAAAAAATGAAAAAAAGTTTTTAAAAAATTTAAAAAAATGAAAAAAAATTTTAAAAATGAAAAAAATTAAAAAAAATAGAAAAAAATTTAAAAAAAAAAATAAAAAAAATTTAAAAAAAATAAAAAAAATTTAAAAAAAAATTGTTAAAAAATTAAAACAAAAATTTTTTAAAAAAATTTAAAAAAATTAAAAAATTTTTTTAAAAATTTTAAAAAAATTATAAGAAAATTAAAAAAAATTTAAAATTAAAAAAAAAATAAAAAAAATTAAAACATATTTTTAAAAAAATTAAAACAATTTTTTTTAAAAAAATTTAAAAAAATTAAAAAAATTATAAGAAAATTAAATTTTTTTAAAATTTAAAAAAAATAAAAAAAAATTAAAAAAATAAGAAAAGAATTTAAAAATTTAAAAAAAAATTGTTAAAAAATTAAAACAAAATTTTTAAAAATAAATTAAAAAAAAATTTAAAAATTTAAAAAATAAAAAAATTATAAGAAAATTAAAAAAAAAATTTTAAAATTTAAAAAAAATTTTAAAAAAATTTTAAAAAAATTTTTAAAAATTTATAAACAAAAAGAAAAAATTAAAAAAAAAGAAAAAAAATTTAAAAAATTTGTTAAAATATTAAAACAAATTTTTTGAAAAAAATTTTTAAAAAATTTTTATAAAATTTTAAAAAATTTAAAAAAAATAATAAAATTATAAGAAAATTAAAAAAAATTTAAAATTAAAAAAAAATAAAAAAAATTTTAATAAAATTTGTTAAAAAATTAAAACAAATTTTTTAAAAAAAAATTTAAAAAAATTTTTTTAAAATTTAAAAAAAATAAAAAAATTATAAGAAAATTAAAAAAAAAATTTAAATTAAAAAAAAATATAAAAAAATTTAAATAAATTTTGTTCAAAAATTAAAACAAATTTTTTTAAAAAAATTTAAAAAAAATTTTAAAAATTTAAAAAAAATATAAAAAAAAAGTTTTAAAAACATAAATAAAAAAATTTAAAAAAAAATTGTTAAAAATTAAAACAAAACTTTAAAAAAAAATAAAAAAAATAAATAAATTTTTTTTAAAAATTTAAAAAAATAAAAAAATTATAAGAAAATTAAAAAAAATTTAAAAATTAAAAAAAAATAAAAATTTTTTTTTTAAAAAACCTAAATTTTTTTTAAAATATTAAAGAAATTAATAATAAAAAAAAATAAAAAATTTAAAAAAAAACAAAAATTTTTTTTAAAAAAATTTAAAAAAAATTTTTTAAAAATTTTAAAAAATTTAAAAAAAATAAAAAAATTATAAGAAAATTAAAAAAAAAATAAAAAAATTTTTAAAAAAATTTGTTAAAAAATTAAAACAAATTTTTTAAAAAAAATTTTAAAAAAATTTTTAAAAAAAATTTAAAAATTTAAAAAAAATATAAAAAAAGTTAAAAAAATATAAAAAAAGTTAAAAATTTTTGTAAAAAATTAAAAAAATAAAAAATTTTAAAAATTTTAAAAAATTTGTAAAAAATTAAAAAAAAATTAAAAAAAAAATAAAAAATTAAAAAAAAACAAAAAAATAAGAAAAAAATTTTAAAAACATAATTAAATTTTTTTTAAAAGAAATTGTTAAAAGATTAAAACAAAATTTGATGAAAAAATTTTTAAATTTTAAAAAAACTTTTAAAAGTAATTTTAAAATATTTAAAAAATTTATAAAAAAATTTAAAAATTTCCAAAAATTTTAATTTTATTTTTAAAAATTCAAAAAAAAAATTATAAGTAAATTAAAAAAAAATTAAAAATTAAAAAAAAAATAAAAAAAATTTTAAAAAAATTTTGTTAAAAATTTAAAACAAATTTTTTTAAAAAATTTAAAAAAAATTAAAAAAAAAATTTTTAAAAATTTAAAAAAAAATTAAAAAAATTAAAAAAAAATTTTAAAAAAATTAAAAAAATTAAAAAAATTAAAAAAATTTTAAAAAAATTAAAAAACATCAATAAAATTTTTTTAAAAGATATTGTTAAAAAATTAAAACAAAATTTAAAAAAAAATTTTTTTTTAACATTTAGAGAATTTTTAAAACTAATTTTAAAAAATTTAAAAAATTTATAAAAAAATTTAAAAATTTCAAAAAATTTTAAAAATTTTTTTAAAAATTAAAAATAAAATTATAACAAAATTAAAAAAAAATTTTAAAGTAATTTAAAAAAATTTTAAAAATTTATAAAAAAATTAAAAAATTTCAAAATATTTTAAAAATTTAAAAAATTAAAAAAAATAAATAAAAAAATAAAAAATTAAAAAAACAAAAAAATTTTTAAAAAAAATTTAAAAAATTAAAATAAAAGAAAAATAAAAATTAAAAAAACATTTTTTGAAATAAAAAAATTATAATTTAAAAAAAATAAAAAAAATTTAAATTTAAAAAAAAATATATAAAATAATTAAAATAAAAAATTTTAAAATACAAAAAAAAAATTTAAATAAAAAAATATACAAAAATTTAGAAGAAAAATAAAAAAAATAAACAAATAAAAATTTAAAAAAGTAAAAAAAAATTTTTAAAAGTTTTTGTTAGAAATGGGCAAGTACACTTACCCATCTAGGTATCAACCGTGTCTTTCATGACGAGCGGTAGCGACGAAGCTACCACGAGCTAAACCTTAGATTAGTGCGTTATATACCTTTGTATAGCAAGGACCTTTCTTATGTCGTGTAAATAACAAAGGCAAATACATTACAATAACCATATCGACGAGTATCTCACTTAATAAAACCATCAGGTTATGGGCCCAGTGACGTTCCCACTGCGCGTAATTAAAAATAAGTAAGGTGAAAGTGAAAACAAGGAAACAAAAGTTTATCCAAACAAAGAACAACATGGCCACGTTGAACCCAAATCATATCCAGAAGCTTGGCGAGAAGAACTATGAATCCTGGAAAATCCAAGTAAGAAGTCTTCTGATATTCAACGAGCTGTGGTCATATACAAACGGAAAAGAAGCACAGACCAAAGAAAACGCACTCGAATGGTCGAAGAAAGATGAAAAGGCATTGGCGTTGATCCTATTAAGCGTGGAGAACAATCAGTTAAACCACGTGAAAAGGGCCGAAACTTCGCATGAAGCTTGGGAAAAACTAAAGAGCGTACATGAGTCCAGAGGTCCAGTGCGAAAAGCCGCTCTTTATAAGCAATTACACAGGCTGAAAAAGGAACCTCAGCAAACTATAACGCAATACATTAACGACTTCCAATTTAAAGTCGAACAGTTGGAAGGAGTGGGGATAAAGATTCCAGACGAACTAGCGTCGATAATGTTGCTGAGCTCCTTGCCAACAGAGTACGAAAATTTCGCGGTTGCCATCGAGTCACGTGACGAGTTACCTAACCTCGAAAGCCTAAAGTTAAAGTTGATAGAAGAGGAAGCGAGGAAAGGAGAAACCAGCAACAAAGCAGAGGAAGAAACCAACAGTAACAATGCCTTAGTAACAAAAAAATATAACAAAAACAAAAAGGATAAGGAAAAGCAAAATAAATTTAATGGAAACTGCAACATATGCAAAAAGTATGGACACCGTGCAAGGGATTGTCGTACGAAGATGGACAATTCAACACAAGGTCGGAGCGACGCATGGACAGCCTCAGCGTTTAACAACTATTGCACAAAATCCACCACTTGGTATCTAGATAGTGGAGCGACCACACATATGAGTAATGATAAAAACAAATTCACAGACATTCATGATCATCACAGCCAAATATACACAGCCACCGAAGAGAGTGTAAACTCGATGGGAAAAGGACAAATTGAACTAAAAATCAACATCGCAAATAAAAACAAAAACAACATTAAATTAAAAGAGGCCATGTTCGTACCCAGCTTCAAGAACAATTTGATGTCAGTGTCCAAAATAACCAAAAATGGGTACAGGGTGACCTTTTACAAAGACAGTGCTAAAATAACGCGTCCAGACGGGTCACTGGCAATGATTGCGAAGGAACAATATGGTCTGTATGTAGTGGAAGAAAGTGCAAAACATAGTGCCATGATACAAACGGAACAAAACAGTGCAATAACCAAATGGCACCAAAGATTGGGGCACTTAAATTACAGCGACGTACGAAAATTAAAAAACAAGGAAATGGTGATTGGAATAAAGGACAAAATTGACATTTCCAATCCTATATGTGAAATATGCGAAAAAGCAAAAATACACCAGTTGCCCTTTAAATCGTCTGTGCGAAGAGAAAAGGAAGTACTAGGGTTAGTGCACAGTGATATATGTGGTCCATTTAGTAAAGCATCTTTAGGGGGAGCCAAATACTTTGTGACCTTCATAGATGACAAAAGTCGTCACGTTCAGGTCATACCATTAAAGAACCGATCTGATGTACTGGATGCGTTCAAAGAATATAAGGCTCGTGTAGAAAACTCAACAGGCCACAGAATTAAGAAATTGAGGACCGACAACGGTACTGAATATCTATCGCACGCATTTAGTGAATTTTTGAAAAAGGAAGGCATAACAAGGGAACTAACTGTAGAATACACGCCCCAACAGAATGGAGTGTCCGAAAGGCTAAATCGTACTCTAGTAGAAATGGCCAGATGTTTGCTTATGCAAGCAGAACTACCAATCACCTTATGGGCCGAGGCAATTGGAACAGCGGCATATATAAGAAATAGATGTCCAACGACAGCAAATCAAGAAACCACGCCGCATGAAGTTTGGACCGGCGAGAAACCATACGTAGGTTTTCTAAGAAAATTTGGAAGCCGAGTCATAGCCCTAGAGAAGGGACGCAAAAGAAATAAATTCGAGCCCAAAGGAAAAGAATACGTCCTAGTCGGATATTCAGAAGAGGCCAAAGCATACCGCTTGTGGGAAAGAGGAACAAAAAAAGTCTTTAAAAGAAGAGACGTTCGTTTTATAGAAGACCAAGGGACAAGCACATGCAAAGACGAACCAAGCCTACTAGAAGCACAAATAAAAAAACCAGTCCCAAAAACAACAGACGCAGAGAGTTCAGCAGAGGACAGTTCATCAGAGGAAGATGTCAGCGAAGACCTCTCTCAAAAAGAAGAACCAGCAGAAGAACCACCAATCAGCAATGACACTCCGAAAACCAGCCGAGGACCGGGTCGTCCCAAACTGGAGAAGACGGGAAAGCCAGGCAGACCACGAAAATTATACCAAACCAAACAAACTCAACAAGCACCAACAACTGTACGTCAGGCGATGGAAGATCCAAACCAAGACGCATGACTACACGCAATGAAAGAAGAATATGACACTTTGATGGAAAACAACACATGGATCTTGGTGAGTAGACCCAAGAATAAAAAAGTAATAAAGAATAAATGGGTGTTTAAGGTCAAGGAGCATCAGGATGGCTCCATCCAAAAATACAAAGCCAGACTAGTGGCTAGAGGCGACCAACAACGCGAAGGGATAGATTTCAATGAGGTTTTCGCACCAGTGGCACGTTTGGAGAACATCCGTACGCTGTTAGGAGTCAGCGCCATAAGAGGAATGCATATCCATCAAATAGATGTCATAACTGCGTATGTACAAGGCGATTTGCGAGACGAGTTATATATGGAGCAGCCTGAACAGTTTGTCAAACCGGGTGCGGAAGAGAGAGTATGTAAGTTGAATAAACCTCTATACGGCCTGAAACAGGCCGGACGCGAGTGGTATCGCAAATTAGATAATTACTTAACTAGCATTAACTTTAAAAGAACACCCCAGAATCCTTGTGTATATACCGAGCCGACAACGGGCCAAGATACAATAATAGTAGTATATGTCGACGATCTGTTAATAGCGTCCGCGAATTTAGAAAATGTAATTAAGTTAAAAGAAATATTAAAACAAAAATTTAAAATGAAGGATTTAGGAAATGTTAGAGACATCTTGGGAATACACATAGAAAGAGAAGGGGATATAGGCAGCATTACAATAAAGCAAAAGAAATATATAAAAGATCTCTTAAAAAGGTTCCACATGGAAGACTGTAATCCCATGAATACGCCCATAGAAAAAAATCTAAATGTTCTACAGTTACTGTCGGAAACCAAAGATAACGTTAACGAAAAGTTAGATAAGCCATATAGGGAACTAGTAGGTAGTTTAAATTATCTGGCAAACGCCACGAGGCCCGACATAGCTTTTACAACCAATTTACTGAGCCGGTTCTGTGAAAATCCGTCCTCAACTCATTGGAAGATGGCGAAGCGAGTACTAAAGTATCTAAAAGGGACAATAGAATATAGCATAAAGTACAACACTGAGCAAAATAACTTTATGGCATATGTAGATGCCGATTGGGCAAGCGACACAAGCGATAGGAAGTCATATACTGGATTCCTTTTATGTATAGCGGGCGGTCCGATCAGCTGGTGTAGTAAGAAACAAAAGTCCGTCGCGCTCTCTACCATGGAGGCAGAGTACATGGCTCTTTCGCAAGCCGCGAACGAAGTAGACTATGTAAGAAAATTGTTAAAACATATGAAAATCACTAACCTAATAGAAAATGCGACGGAAATATACTGTGATAATCAAAGTGCGATACAGTTATCTAAGAACAGCGTGCACCATTCACGCAGTAAACATATAGACATTAGGTATCATTTTTCCCGAGACGCGCAGGAAACAGGCATTTTTTTAAAATTTAAAAAAATTTTTTTAAAATTTAAAAAAAATAAAAAAATTATAAGAAAATTAAAAAAAAATTTTAAATTAAAAAAAAATATAAAAAAATTTAAATAAATTTTGTTCAAAAATTAAAACAAATTTTTTTAAAAAAATTTAAAAAAAATTTTAAAAATTTAAAAAAATATAAAAAAAAGTTTTAAAAACATAAATAAAAAAATTTAAAAAAAAATTGTTAAAAATTAAAACAAAACTTTAAAAAAAAAATAAAAAAAATAAATAAATTTTTTTTAAAAGAAATTGTTAAAAAATTAAAACAAAATTTAAAAAAAAAAATTTTTAATTTTAAAAAAACTTTTAAAAATTATAAAAAAATTATAAGAAAATAAAATTTTTTTTTTTAAAAATTTAAAAAAATAAAAAAATTATAAGAAAATTAAAAAAAATTTAAAAATTAAAAAAAAATGAAAATTTTTTTTTTTAAAAAACCTAAAATTTTTTTAAAATATTAAAGAAATTAATAAAAAAATAAAAAATTTAAAAAAAAACAAAAATTTTTTTTAAAAAAATTTAAAAAAAATTTTTAAAAAATTTTAAAAAATTTAAAAAAAATAAAAAAATTATAAGAAAATTAAAAAAAAATAAAAAAATTTAAAAAAAAATTTGTTAAAAAATTAAAACAAATTTTTTAAAAAAAATTTTAAAAAAATTTTTAAAAAAAATTTTAAAAAAATTTTAAAAAAAATTTAAAAATTTAAAAACAATATAAAAAAAGTTAAAAAAATATAAAAAAAGTTAAAAATTTTTGTAAAAAATTAAAAAAATAAAAAATTTTAAAAATTTTAAAAAATTTGTAAAAAAATTAAAAAAATTAAAAAAATTAAAAAAATTTAAAAAAAATTAAAAAACATCAATAAAATTTTTTTAAAAGGTATTGTTAAAAAATTAAAACAAAATTTTAAAAAAAAATTTTTTTAACATTTAGAGAATTTTTAAAACTAATTTTAAAAAATTTAAAAAATTTATAAAAAAATTTAAAAATTTCAAAAAATTTTAAAAATTTTTTTAAAAATTAAAAATAAAATTATAACAAAATTAAAAAAAAAATTTAAAGTAATTTAAAAAAATTTTAAAAATTTATAAAAAAATTAAAAAATTTCAAAATATTTTAAAAATTTAAAAAAAAAATTTAAAAAATTAAAAAAAATAAATAAAAAATAAAAAATTAAAAAAAACAAAAAAATTTTTAAAAAAAATTCAAAAAATTAAAATAAAAAAATTTTAAAAAATTAAAATAAAAAAATTTAAATACAAAAAAAAATTTAAATAAAAAAAATATACAAAAATTTAGAAGAAAAATAAAAAAATAAACAAATAAAAATTTTAAAAAATAAAAAAAATTTCAAAAAGTTTTTTAAAAAATTTAAAAAAGTTTTTTAAAAAATTTAAAAAAAATAAAAAAAAAATTTTAAAAATGAAAAAAAGTTTTTTAAAAATTAATATAAAAAATTTAAAAATAACAAAATTTTTTTAAAAAAAAATTAAAAAAAATGAAAATAAAAAAATTTAAAATACAAAAAAAAATTTTTAAATAAAAAAAATATACAAAAATTTAGAAGAAAAATAAAAAAAATAAACAAATATAAATTTTAAAAAGTTTTTTAAAAAATTTAAAAAAAATGAAAAAAAAATTTAAAAAATGAAAAAAAGTTTTTAAAAAATTTAAAAAAATGAAAAAAAAATTTTAAAAATGAAAAAAAAATTTAAAAAATGAAAAAAAGTTTTTAAAAAATTTAAAAAAATGAAAAAAAAATGAAAAAAAATGAAAAAAAAATAAAAAAAATAGAAATTTTTTTTTAAAAAAATAAAAAAAATTTAAAAAAATATAAAAAAATTTAAAAAATTTGTTAAAAAATTAAAACAAATTTTTTTAAAAAAAATTAAAAAAATAAAAAATTTTTAAAGTAATTTTAAAAAAATTTTAAATTTATAAAAAAATTTAAAAATTTAAAAAAATATAAAAATTTTAAAAAATTTAAAAATTTAAAAAAATTTAAAAAAAAATTTAAAATTCAAAAAAAAATTTATAAGAAAATTAAAAAAAAAATTAAAAATTTAAAAAAAAATAAAAAAATTGTAAGAAAATTAAAAAAAATTAAAAATTAAAAAAATTAAAATTGTTAAAAATATTAAAAAAATTAATAAAAAAGTAAAAAATTTAAAAAAAAAACAAAAAATTTTTTTAAAAAAATTTTAAAAAATTAAAATAAAAAAATTTAAATACAAAAAAAATTAAATAAATAAAATATACAAAAATTTAGAAGAAAAATAAAAAAAATAAACAAATAAAAATTTAAAAAAGTAAAAAAAAATTTTAAAAGTTTTTTAAAAAATTTAAAAAAAATGAAAAAAATTTTAAAAAATGAAAAAAAGTTTTTAAAAAATTTAAAAAAATGAAAAAAAATTTAAAAAATGAAAAAAATTAAAAAAAATAGAAAAAATTTAAAAAAAAAATAAAAAAAATTAAAACAAATTTTTTAAAAAAATTTAAAAAATTTTTTAAAAAATTTAAAAAAATTAAAAAAATTTTTTTAAAAATTTTATAAAAATTATAAGAAAATTTAAAAAAATTAAAATTAAAAAAAAATAAAAAAAAGTAAAATATATTTTTTTAAAATTTAAAACAATTTTTTTTAAAAAAATTTAAAAAAATTAAAAAAATTATAAGAAAATTAAATTTTTTTAAAATTTAAAAAAAATAAAAAAAAATTAAAAAAATAAGAAAAGAATTTAAAAATTTTAAAAAAAATTGTTAAAAAATTAAAACAAAATTTTTAAAAATAAATTTAAAAAAAATTTAAAAATTTTAAAAATAAAAAAATTATAAGAAAATTAAAAAAAAAATTTAAATTTTTTAAAAAATTTTTAAAAATTTTTTAAAAAATTTAAAAATTTATAAACAAAAAGAAAAAATTAAAAAAAAAGAAAAAAAAATTTAAAAAAATTTGTTAAAATATTAAAACAAATTTTTTGAAAAAAATTTTTTAAAAAATTTTTAAAAAATTTTAAAAAATTTAAAACAAATAAAAAAATTATAAGAAAATTAAAAAAAAATTTAAAATTAAAAAAAAATAAAAAAATTTTTAATAAATTTTTTTAAAAAATTAAAACAAATTTTTTAAAAAAAAATTTAAAAAAATTTAAAAAATTTTTTTAAAATTTAAAAAAAATAAAAAAATTATAAGAAAATTAAAAAAAATTTTTAAATTAAAAAAAAATATAAAAAAATTTAAATAAATTTTGTTAAAAAATTAAAACAAATTTTTTTAAAAAAATTTAAAAAAAATTTTAAAAATTTAAAAAAAATATAAAAAAAAGTTTTAAAAACATAAATAAAAAAATTTTAAAAAAAATTGTTAAAAATTAAAACAAAACTTTAAAAAAAATAAAAAAAATAAATAAATTTTTTTTAAAAGAAATTGTTAAAAAATTAAAACAAAATTTAAAAAAAAATTTTTAATTTTAAAAAAACTTTTAAAAATTATAAAAAAAATTATAAGAAAATAAAAAATTTTTTTTTAAAAATTTAAAAAAATAAAAAATTATAAGAAAATTAAAAAAAATTAAAAAATTAAGAAAAAATAAAAATTTTTTTTTTAAAAAACTTAAAATTTTTTTTAAAATATTAAAGAAATTAATAAAAAAATAAAAATTTAAAAAAAAAAAACAAAAATTTTTTTTAAAAAAATTTAAAAAAATTAAAATAAAAAAATTTAAATACAAAAAAAATTAAATAAAAAAAATATACAAAAATTTAGAAGAAAAATAAAAAAATAAACAAATAGAAATTTAAAAAAGTAAAAAAAAATTTTCAAAAGTTTTTTAAAAAATTTAAAAAAATGAAAAAAAAATTTAAAAAATGAAAAAAAGTTTTTAAAAAATTTAAAAAAATGAAAAAAAATTTAAAAAATGAAAAAAATTAAAAAAAAATAGAAAAAAATAAAAAAAATAAAAAAAAATTTTAAAAAAATTGTTAAAAATTAAAACAAATTTTTTAAAAAAAATTTAAAAAATTAAAAAAATTTTTTAAAAAATTTTAAAAAAATTATAAGAAAATTAAAAAAATTAAAAATTTTTAAAAATATTAAAAAAATTAGTAAAAAAAATTTAAATGCAAAAAAAAATTAAATAAAAAAAATATACAAAAATTTAGAAGAAAAATAAAAAAAATAAACAAATAACAATTTAGAAAAAATAAAAAAAATTAAAAAAAAATTGTTAAAAAATTAAAACAAAATTTTTAAAAATAAATTAAAAAAAATTTAAAAATTTAAAAAATGAAAAAATTATAAGAAAATTAAACAAAAATTTTAACAATTATAAAAAAATTTGTAAAAAATTTTAAAAAACTATAAAAAACTGTTAAAAAATTTTGTAAAAAATTAAAAAAAAATACATTTTTTTTTAACATTTGAAAAAAATTTTAATGTAATTTTAAAAAATTTAAAAAATTTATAAAAAATTTAAAAATTTCAAAAAATTTTAAAAATTTTAAAAAAATTTTTAAAATTTTTAAAAAATTTATAAAAAAAAAGAAAAAATTAAAAAAAAGAAAATAGTTTTAAAAAAATTTGTTAAAAATTAAAACAAATTTTTTGAAAAAAATTTTTAAAAATTATTTAAAAAATTTTAAAAATTTTAAAAAAATAAAAAAATTATAAGAAAATTAAAAAAAATTAAAAATAAAAAAAAATAAAAAATTTTAAAAAAATTATAATTTAAAAAAAAAAATAAAAAAATTTAAAAGTAATTTCAAAAAATTTTAAAAATTTATAAAAAAATTAAAAAATTTCAAAATATTTAAAAAATTTTAAAAAAAAATTTTAAAAAATAAAAAAAAAATAAAAAAAATAAAAATTAAAAAAAACAAAAAAATTTTTAAAAAAATTAAAAAATTAAAATAAAAGAAAAATAAAAATTAAAAAAACATTTTTTGAAATAAAAAAATTATAATTTAAAAAAAATAAAAAAATTTTAATTTTAAAAAAATATATAAAATAATTATAATAAAAAATTTTAAAACACAAGAAAAATTTTTAATAAAACATAAAATTTTTTTTTATAAAAAATAAAAAAAATTTCTAAATATTTTGTTAAAAAATTAAAACAATTTTTTTTAAAAAAATTTTAAAAAAATTTAAAAAATTTTTAAAAAATAAAAAAATTATAAGAAAATTAAAAAAAATTTTAAAAAAAGTTAAAAAAATATAAAAAAAAAGTTAAAAATTTTTGTAAAAATTAAAAAAATAAAAAATTTTTTAAATTTTAAAAAATTTGTAAAAAATTAAAAAAAATTAAAAAAAAAATAAAAAATTAAAAAAAAACAAAAAATTAAAAAAATTAAGAAAAATTTTAAAAAACATAAATAAATTTTTTTAAACGAAATTGTTAAAAGATTAAAACAAAATTTAAAGAAACAAATTTTAAATTTTAAAAAAACCCTTTAAAAGTAATTTTAAAATATTTAAAAAATTTATAAAAAAAAATTAAAAATTTCCAAAAATTTTAAATTTTTTTTAAAAATTCAAAAAAAAATTATAAGTAAATTAAAAAAAATTAAAAATTAAAAAAAAATAAAAAAAATTTTAAAAAAATTTTATTAAAAATTTAAAACAAATTTTTTTAAAAAATTAAAAAAATTAAAAAAAAATTTTAAAAAATTTAAAAAAAAATTAAAAAAATGAAAAAAAGTTTTTAAAAAATTTAAAAAAATGAAAAAAATTTAAAAGAAAATTAAGAAAAAAATTTAAAAAACATAAATAAAATTTTATTAAAAGAAATTGTTAAAAAATTAAAACAAAATTTAAAAAAAAATTTAAATTTTAAAAAAATTTTTAAAAAATAAAAAGATTAAAAAATATAGAAATTTTAAAAAAAAATTTATAAGAAATAAAAAAATTTTTTTAA
>NW_027485645.1:0-2500 GCF_050908995.1 Andrena cerasifolii
ACGAACCAACGAACCAACGAACCAAAGAACCAACGAACCAACGATCCAACGAACCAACGAACCAACGAACAAACGAACCAACGAACCAACGAACAAACGAACAAACGAACAAACAAACAAAAGAACAAAAGAACAAACGAACAAACGAACAAACGAACAAACGAACCAACGAACCAACGAACCAACGAACCAACGAACCAACGAACCAACGAACCAACGAACCAACGAACCAACGAACCAACGAACCAACGAACCAACGATCCAACGAACCAACGAACCAACGAACCAACGAACCAACGAAACAACGAACCAACGATCCAACGAACCGATGAACCAACGAACCAACGAACCAACGAACCAACGAACCAACGAACCAACGAACCAACGAACCAACGAACCAACGAACCAACGAACCAACGAACCAACGAACCAACGAACCAACGAACCAACGAACCAACGAACCAACGAACCAACGAACCAACGAAACAACGAAACAACGAAACAACGAAACAACGAAACAACGAAACAACGAAACAACGAAACAACGAAACAACGAAACAACGAAACAACGAAACAACGAAACAACGAAACAACGAAACAACGAAACAACGAAACAACGAAACAACGAAACAACGAAACAACGAAACAACGAAACAACGAAACAACGAACCAACGAACCAACGAACCAACGAACCAACGAACCAACGAACCAACGAACCAACGAAACAACGAAACAACGAAACAACGAGCCAACGAGCCAACGAGCCAACGAGCCAACGAGCCAACGAACCAACGAACAAACGAGCAAAGGAACAAACGAACAAACGAACAAACGAACAAACGAACAAACGAACAAACGAACAAACGAAAAAACGAACAAACGAACAATCGAACAAACGAACCAACGAACCAACGAACCAACGAACCAACGAACCAACGAACCAACGAACCAACGAACCAACGAACCAACGAACCAACGAACCAACGAACCAACGAACCAACGAACCAACGAACCAACGAACCAACGAACCAACGAACCAACGAACCAACGAACCAACGAACCAACGAACCAACGAACCAACGAACCAACGAACCAACGAACCAACGAACCAACGAACCAACGAACCAACGAACCAACGAACCAACGAACCAACGAACCAACGAACCAACGAACCAACGAACCAACGAACCAACGAACCAACGAACCAACGAACCAACGAACCAACGAACCAACGAACCAACGAACCAACGAACCAACGAACCAACGAACCAACGAACCAACGAACCAACGAACCAACGAACCAACGAACCAACGAACCAACGAACCAACGAACCAACGAACCAACGAACCAACGAACCAACGAACCAACGAACCAACGAACCAACGAACCAACGAACCAACGAACCAACGAACCAACGAACCAACGAAACCAACGAACCAACGAACCAACGAACCAACGAACCAACGAACCAACGAACCAACGAACCAACGAACCAACGAACCAACGAACCAACGAACCAACGATCCAACGAACCAACGAACCAACGAACCAACGAACCAACGAACAAACGAACAAAAGAACAAACGAACAAACGAACAAACGAACAAAGAGACAAGGAAACAAAGGAACCAACAAAACAACGAAACAACGAAACAACGAAACAACGAAACAACGAAACAACGAAACAACGAAACAACGAAACAACGAAACAACGAAACAACGAAACAACGAAACAACGAAACAACGAAACAACGAAACAACGAAACAACGAAACAACGAAACAACGAAACAACGAACCAACGATCCAACGAACCAACGAACCAACGAACCAACGAACCAACGAACCAACGAACCAACGAACCAACGAACCAACGAACCAACGAACCAACGAACCAACGAACCAACGAACCAACGAACCAACGAACCAACGAACCAACGAACCAACGATCCAACGAACCAACGAACCAACGAACCAACGAACCAACGAACAAACGAACAAAGAACAAACGAACAAACGAACAAACGAACAAAGAGACAAGGAAACAAAGGAACCAACAAAACAACGAAACAACGAAACAACGAAACAACGAAACAACGAAACAACGAAACAACGAAACAACGAAACAACGAAACAACGAAACAACGAAACAACGAAACAACGAAACAACGAAACAACGAAACAACGAAACAACGAAACAACGAAACAACGAAACAACGAAACAACGAAACAACGAAACAACGAAACAACGAAACAACGAAACAACGAAACAACGAAACAACGAAACAACGAAACAACGAAACAACGAAACAACGAAACAACGAAACAACGAAACAACGAAACAACGAAACAACGAAACAACGAAACAACGAAACAACGACACAACGAAACAACGAAACAACGAAACAACGAAACAACGAAACAACGAAACAACGAAACAACGAAACAACGAAACAACGAAACAACGAAACAACGAAACAACGAAACAACGAAACAACGA
>NW_027485645.1:7500-33082 GCF_050908995.1 Andrena cerasifolii
AACGAAACAACTAAACAACGAAACAACGAAACAACGAAACAACGAAACAACGAAACAACGAAACAACGAAACAACGAAACAACGACACAACGAAACAACGAAACAACGAAACAACGAAACAACGAAACAACGAAACAACGAAACAACGAAACAACGAAACAACGAAACAACGAAACAACGAAACAACGAAACAACGAAACAACGAAACAACGAAACAACGAAACAACGAAACAACGAAACAACGAAACAACGAAACAAAGAAACAACGAAACAACGAAACAACGAAACAACGAAACAACGAAACAACGAAACAACGAAACAACGAAACAACGAAACAACGAAACAACGAAACAACGAAACAACGAAACAACGAAACAACGAAACAACGAAACAACGAAACAACGAAACAACGAAACAACGAAACAACGAAACAACGAACCAACGAAACAACGAACCAACGAACCAACGAACCACCGAACCAACGAACCAACGAACCAACGAACCAACGAACCAACGAACCAACGAACCAACGAACCAACGAACCAACGAACCAACGAACCAACGAGCCAACGAGCCAACGAGCCAACGAGCCAACGAGCCAACGAACCAACGAACCAACGAACAAACGAACCAACGAACCAACGAACCAACGAACCAACTAACCAACGAACCAACGAACCAACGAACCAACGAACCAACGAAACAACGAAACAACGAAACAACGAAACAACGAAACAACGAAACAACGAAACAACGAAACAACGAAACAACGAAACAACGAAACAACGAAACACGAAACAACGAAACAACGAAACAACGAACAAACGAACATACGAACAAACGAACAAACGAACAAACGAACAAACGAACAAACGAACAAACGAACAAACGAACAAACGAACAAACGAACAAACGAACAATCGAACAAACGAACCAACGAACCAACGAACCAACGAACCAACGAACCAACGAACCAACGAACAAACGAACAAAAGAACAAAAGAACAAACGAACAAACGAACAAACGAACCATCGAACCAACGAACCAACGAACCAACGAACCAACGAACCAACGAACCAACGAACCAACGAACCAGCGAACCAACGAACCAACGAACCAACGAACCAACGAACCAACGATCCAACGAACCAACGAACCAACGAACCAACGAACCAACGAACCAACGAACAAACGAACAAAAGAACAAACGAACAAACGAACAAACGAACAAACGAACAAAGAGACAAGGAAACAAAAGAACCAACAAAACAACGAAACAACGAAACAACGAAACAACGAAACAACGAAACAACGAAACAACGAAACAACGAAACAACGAAACAACGAAACAACGAAACAACGAAACAACGAAACAACGAAACAACGAAACAACGAAACAACGAAACAACGAAACAACGAAACAACGAAACAACGAAACAACGAAACAACGAAACAACGAAACAACGAAACAACGAAACAACGAAACAACGAAACAACGAAACAACGAAACAACGAAACAACGAAACAACGAAACAACGAAACAACGAAACAACGAAACAACGAAACAACGAAACAACGAAACAACGAAACAACGAAACAACGAAACAACGAAACAACGAAACAACGAAACAACGAAACAACGAAACAACGAAACAACGAAACAACGAAACAACGAAACAACGAAACAACGAAACAACGAACCAACGAAACAACGAACCAACGAACCAACGAACCAACGAACCAACGAACCAACGAACCAACGAACCAACGAACCAACGAACCAACGAACCAACGAACCAACGAACCAACGAAACAACGAACCAACGATCCAACGAACCAACGAACCAACGAACCAACGAACCAACGAACCAACGAACCAACGAACCAACGAACCAACGAACCAACGAACCAACGAACCAACGAACAAACGAACCAACGAACCAACGAAACAACGAACAAACGAACAAACGAACAAACGAACAAACGAACAAACGAACAAACGAACAAACGAACCAACGAACCAACGAACAAACGAACCAACGAGCAAACGAACAAACGAACAAACGAACAAACGAACAAACGAACAAACGAACAAACGAACAAACGAACAAACGAACAAACGAACAAACGAAAAAACGAACCAAACGAACAATCGAACAAACGAACCAACGAACCAACGAACCAACGAACCAACGAACCAACGAACCAACGAACCAACGAACCAACGAACCAACGAACCAGCGAACCAACGAACCAACGAACCAACGAACCAACGAACCAACGAACCAACGAACCAACGAACTAACGAACAAAAGAACAAACGAACAAACGAACAAACGAACAAACGAACAAACGAACAAACGAACAAAGAGACAAAGAAACAAAAGAACCAACGAAACAAAACGAAACAACGAAACAACGAAACAACGAACCAACGAACCAACGAACCAACGAACCAACGAACCAACGAAACAAGCGAACAAAAGAACAAACGAACAAACGAACAAACGAACAAAGAGACAAAGAAACAAAAGAACCAACGAAACAACGAAACAACGAAACAACGAAACAACGAAACAACTAAACAACGAAACAACGAAACAACGAAACAACGAAACAACGAAACAACGAAACAACGAAACAACGAAACAACGAAACAACGAAACAACGAAACAACGAAACAACGAAACAACGAAACAACGAAACAACGAAACAACGAAACAACGAAACAACGAAACAACGAAACAACGAAACAACGAAACAACGAAACAACGAAACAACGAAACAACGAAACAACGAAACAAAGAAACAACGAAACAACGAAACAACGAAACAACGAAACAACGAACAACGAAACAACGAAACAACGAAACAACGAAACAACGAAACAACGAAACAACGAAACAACGAAACAACGAAACAACGAAACAACGAAACAACGAAACAACGAAACAACGAAACAACGAAACAACGAAACAACGAAACAACGAAACAACGAACCAACGAACCAACGAACCAACGAACCACCGAACCAACGAACAACGAACCAACGAACCAACGAAACAACGAACCATCGAACCAACGAACCAACGAACCAACGAACCAACGAGCCAACGAGCCAACGAACCAACGAACCAACGAACAAACGAACCAACGAACCAACGAACCAACGAACCAACGAACCAACGAACCAACGAACCAACGAACCAACGAAACAACGAAACAACGAAACAACGAAACAACGAAACAACGAAACAACGAAACAACGAAACAACGAAACAACGAAACAACGAAACAACGAAACAACGAAACAACGAAACAACGAACAAACGAACAAGCGAACAAACGAACAAGCGAACAAGCGAACAAACGAAACAACGAACCAACGATCCAACGAACCAACGAACCAACGAACCAACGAACCAACGAACCAACGAACCAACGAACCAACGAACCAACGAAACAACGAACCAACGAACCAACGAACCAACGAACAAACGAACCAACGAACCATCGAAACAACGAACAAACGAACAAACGAACAAACGAACAAACGAACAAACGAACAAACGAACAAACGAACCAACGAACCAACGAACCAACGAACAAACGAACAAACGAGCAAACGAACAAACGAACAAACGAACAAACGAACAAACGAACAAACGAACAAACGAACAAACGAACAAACGAAAAAACGAACAAACGAACAATCGAACAAACGAACCAACGAACAAACGAACAAACGAACAAAGAGACAAAGAAACAAAAGAACCAACGAAACAACGAAACAACGAAACAACGAAACAACGAAACAACGAAACAACGAAACAACGAACCAACGAACCAACGAACCAACGAACCAACGAACCAACGAACAAACGAACAAAAGAACAAACGAACAAACGAACAAACGAACAAAGAGACAAAGAAACAAAGAACCAACGAAACAACGAAACAACGAAACAACGAAACAACGAAACAACTAAACAACGAAACAACGAAACAACGAAACAACGAAACAACGAAACAACGAAACAACGAAACAACGAAACAACGACACAACGAAACAACGAAACAACGAAACAACGAAACAACGAAACAACGAAACAACGAAACAACGAAACAACGAAACAACGAAACAACGAAACAACGAAACAACGAAACAACGAAACAACGAAACAACGAAACAACGAAACAACGAAACAACGAAACAACGAAACAAAGAAACAACGAAACAACGAAACAACGAAACAACGAAACAACGAAACAACGAAACAACGAAACAACGAAACAACGAAACAACGAAACAACGAAACAACGAAACAACGAAACAACGAAACAACGAAACAACGAAACAACGAAACAACGAAACAACGAAACAACGAAACAACGAAACAACGAAACAACGAACCAACGAAACAACGAACCAACGAACCAACGAACCACCGAACCAACGAACCAACGAACCAACGAACCAACGAACCAACGAACCAACGAACCAACGAACCAACGAACCAACGAACCAACGAACCAACGAGCCAACGAGCCAACGAGCCAACGAGCCAACGAGCCAACGAACCAACGAACCAACGAACAAACGAACCAACGAACCAACGAACCAACGAACCAACTAACCAACGAACCAACGAACCAACGAACCAACGAACCAACGAAACAACGAAACAACGAAACAACGAAACAACGAAACAACGAAACAACGAAACAACGAAACAACGAAACAACGAAACAACGAAACAACGAAACAACGAAACAACGAAACAACGAAACAACGAAACAACGAAACAACGAACAAACGAACATACGAACAAACGAACAAACGAACAAACGAACAAACGAACAAACGAACAAACGAACAAACGAACAAACGAACAAACGAACAAACGAACAATCGAACAAACGAACCAACGAACCAACGAACCAACGAACCAACGAACCAACGAACCAACGAGCCAACGAACCAACGAACCAACGAACCAACGAACCAACGAACCAACGAACAAACGAACAAAAGAACAAACGAACAAACGAACAAAGAGACAAAGAAACAAAAGAACCAACGAAACAACGAAACAACGAAACAACGAAACAACGAAACAACGAACCAACGAACCAACGAACCAACGAACCAACGAACCAACGAAACAACGAACCAACGAACCAACGAACCAACGAACCAACGAACAAACGAACAAACGAACAAACGAACCAACGAACCAACGAACCAACGAACAAACGAACCAACGAGCCAACGAACCAACGAACCAACGAACCAACGAACCAACGAACCAACGAACCAACGAACCAACGAACCAACGAACCAACGAACCAACGAACCAACGAACCAACGAACCAACGAACCAACGAACCAACGAACCAACGAACCAACGAACCAACGAACCAACGAACCAACGAACCAACGAACCAACGAACCAACGAACCAACGAACCAACGAACCAACGAACCAACGAACCAACGAACCAACGAACCAACGAACCAACGAACCAACGAACCAACGAACCAACGAACCATCGAACCAACGAACCAACGAACCAACGAACCAACGAACCAACGAAACAACGAAACAACGAAACAACGAACCAACGAACCAACGAACCAACGAACCAACGAACCAACGAACAAACGAACAAACGAACAAACGAACAAACGAACAAACGAAACAACGAACCAACGAACCTTCGAACCAACGAACCAACGATCCAACGAACCAACGAACCTTCGAACCAACGAACCAACGATCCAACGAACCAGCGAACCAACGAACCAACGAACCAACGAACCAACGAACCAACGAACCAACGAACAAACGAACCAACGAACAAACGAACCAACGACCCAACGAACCAACGAACCACCGAACAAACGAACAAACGAACAAACGAACAAACGAACAAACGAACAAACGAACAAACGAACAAACGAACCAACGAACCAACGAACAAACGAACAAACGAGCAAACGAGCAAACGAACAAACGAACAAACGAACAAACGAACAAACGAACAAACGAACAAACGAACAAACGAACAAACGAACAAACGAACAAACGAACAATCGAACAAACGAACCAACGAACCAACGAACCAACGAACCAACGAACCAACGAACCAACGAACCAACGAACCAACGAACCAACGAACCAACGAACCAACGAACCAACGAACAAACGAACAAAAGAACCAACGAACAAACGAACAAACGAACAAAAGAACAAACGAACAAACGAACAAACGAACAAACGAACAAAGAGACAAAGAAACAAAAGAACCAACGAAACAACGAAACAACGAAACAACGAAACAACGAAACAACGAAACAACGAAACAACGAACCAGCGAACAAACGAACAAAAGAACAAACGAACAAACGAACAAACGAACAAAGAGACAAAGAAACAAAGAAACAAAAGAACCAACGAAACAACGAAACAACGAAACAACGAAACAACGAAACAACGAAACAACGAAACAACGAAACAACGAAACAACGAAACAACGAAACAACGAAACAACGAAACAACGAAACAGCGAAACAACGAAACAACGAAACAACGAAACAACGAAACAACGAACCAACGAACCAACGAACCAACGAACCAACGAACCAACGAACAAACGAACAAACGAACAAACGAACAAACGAACAAACGAAACAACGAACCAACGAACCTTCGAACCAACGAACCAACGATCCAACGAACCAACGAACCTTCGAACCAACGAACCAACGATCCAACGAACCAGCGAACCAACGAACCAACGAACCAACGAACCAACGAACCAACGAACCAACGAACAAACGAACCAACGAACAAACGAACCAACGAACAAACGAACAAACGAACAAACGAACAAACGAACAAACGAACAAACGAACAAACGAACAAACGAACAAACGAACAAACGAACAAACGAACCAACGAACCAACGAACAAACGAACAAACGAGCAAACGAGCAAACGAACAAACGAACAAACGAACAAACGAACAAACGAACAAACGAACAAACGAACAAACGAACAAACGAACAAACGAACAATCGAACAAACGAACCAACGAACCAACGAACCAACGAACCAACGAACCAACGAACCAACGAACCAACGAACCAACGAACCAACGAACCAACGAACCAACGAACCAACGAACCAACGAACAAACGAACAAAAGAACCAACGAACAAACGAACAAACGAACAAAAGAACAAACGAACAAACGAACAAACGAACAAACGAACAAAGAGACAAAGAAACAAAAGAACCAACGAAACAACGAAACAACGAAACAACGAAACAACGAAACAACGAACCAGCGAACAAACGAACAAAAGAACAAACGAACAAACGAACAAACGAACAAAGAGACAAAGAAACAAAGAAACAAAAGAACCAACGAAACAACGAAACAACGAAACAACGAAACAACGAAACAACGAAACAACGAAACAACGAAACAACGAAACAACGAAACAACGAAACAACGAAACAACGAAACAACGAAACAACGAAACAACGAAACAACGAAACAACGAAACAGCGAAACAACGAAACAACGAAACAACGAAACAACGAAACAACGAAACAACGAAACAACGAAACAACGAAACAACGAAACAACGAAACAACGAAACAACGAAACAACGAAACAACGAAACAACGAAACAACGAAACAACGAAACAACGAAACAACGAAACAACGAAACAACGAAACAACGAAACAACGAAACAACGAAACAACGAAACAACGAAACAACGAAACAACGAAACAACGAAACAACGAAACAACGAAACAACGAAACAACGAAACAACGAAACAACGAAACAACGAAACAACGAAACAACGAAACAACGAAACAACGAAACAACGAAACAACGAAACAACGAAACAACGAAACAGCGAAACAGCGAAACAGCGAAACAGCGAAACAACGAAACAACGAAACAACGAAACAACGAAACAACGAAACAACGAAACAACGAAACAACGAAACAACGAAACAACGAAACAACGAAACAACGAAACAACGATACAACGAAACAACGAAACAACGAAACAACGAAACAACGAAACAACGAAACAACGAACCAACGAACCAACGAACCAACGAACCAACGAACCAACGAACCAACGAACCAACGAACCAACGAACCAACGAACCAACGAACCAACGAACCAACGAACCAACGAACCAACGAACCAACGAACCAACGAACCAACGAACCAACGAACCAACGAACCAACGAACCAACGAACAAACGAACCAACGAACCAACGAACAAACGAGCAAACGTGCAAACGAACAAACGAACAAACGAACAAACGAACAAACGAACCAACGAACCAACGAACCAACGAACCAACGAACCAACGAACCAACGAACCAACGAACCAACGAACCAACGAAACAACGAAACAACGAAACAACGAAACAACGAACAAACGAACAAGCGAACAAACGAACAAGCGAACAAGCGAACAAACGAACAAACGAACAAACGAACAAACGAACAAACGAACAAACGAACAAACGAACAAACGAACAAACGAACAAACGAACAAACGAACAAACGAACAAACGAACAAACGAACAAACGAACAAACGAACAAACGAACAAACGAACAAACGAACAAACGAACAAACGAACAAACGAACAAACGAACAAACGAACAAACGAACAAACGAACAAACGAACAAACGAACAAACGAACAAACGAACAAACGAACAAACGAACAAACGAACAAACGAACAAACGAACCAACGAACCAACGAACCAACGAACCAACGAACCAACGAACCAACGAACCAACGAAACAACGAAACAACGAAACAACGAAACAACGAAACAACGAAACAACGAAACAACGAAACAACGAAACAACGAAACAACGAAACAACGAAACAACGAAACAACGAAACAACGAAACAACGAAACAACGAAACAACGAAACAACGAAACAACGAAACAACGAAACAACGAAACAACGAAACAACGAAACAGCGAAACAGCGAAACAACGAAACAACGAAACAACGAAACAACGAAACAACGAAACAACGAAACAACGAAACAACGAAACAACGATACAACGAAACAACGAAACAACGAAACAACGAAACAACGAAACAACGAAACAACGAAACAACGAAACAACGAAACAACGAAACAACGAACCAACGAACCAACGAACCAACGAACCAACGAACCAACGAACCAACGAACCAACGAACCAACGAACCAACGAACCAACGAACCAACGAACCAACGAACCAACGAACCAACGAACCAACGAACAAACGAACCAACGAACCAACGAACAAACGAACAAACGTGCAAACGAACAAACGAACAAACGAACAAACGAACAAACGAACCAACGAACCAACGAACCAACGAACCAACGAACCAACGAACCAACGAAACAACGAAACAACGAAACAACGAAACAACGAAACAACGAAACAACGAAACAACGAAACAACGAAACAACGAAACAACGAAACAACGAAACAACGAACAAACGAACAAGCGAACAAACGAACAAGCGAACAAGCGAACAAACGAACAAACGAACAAACGAACAAACGAACAAACGAACAAACGAACAAACGAACAAACGAACAAACGAACAAACGAACAAACGAACAAACGAACAAACGAACAAACGAACAAACGAACAAACGAACAAACGAACAAACGAACAAACGAACAAACGAACAAACGAACAAACGAACAAACGAACAAACGAACAAACGAACAAACGAACAAACGAACAAACGAACAAACGAACAAACGAACAAACGAACCAACGAACCAGCGAACCAACGAACCAACGAACCAACGAACCAACGAACCAACGAACCAACGAACCAACGAACCAACGAACCAACGAACCAACGAACCAACGAACCAACGAACCAACGAACCAACGAACCAACGAACCAACGAACCAACGAACCAACGAACCAACTTACCAACGAAAAAACGAAAAAACGAAACAACGAAACAACGAAACAACGAAACAACGAACCAACGAACCAACGAACCAACGAACCAACGAACCAACGAACCAACGAACCAACGAACCAACGAACCAACGACCCAACGAACCAACGAACCACCGAACAAACGAACAAACGAACAAACGAACAAACGAACAAACGAACCAACGAACCAACGAACCAACGAACAAACGAGCAAACGAGCAAACGAACAAACGAACAAACGAACAAACGAACAAACGAACAAGCGAACAAAAGAACAAAAGAACAAACGAACAAACGAACCAACGAACCAACGAACCAACGAACCAACGAACCAACGAACCAACGAACCAACGAACCAACGAACCAACGAACCAACGAACCAACGAACCAACGAACAAACGAACAAACGAACAAACGAACAAACGAACAAACGAACAAACGAACAAACGAAACAACGAACCAACGAACCTTCGAACCAACGAACCAACGATCCAACGAACCAACGAACCTTCGAACCAACGAACCAACGATCCAACGAACCAGCGAACCAACGAACCAACGAACCAACGAACCAACGAACCAACGAACCAACGAACAAACGAACCAACGAACAAACGAACCAACGAACAAACGAACAAACGAACAAACGAACAAACGAACAAACGAACAAACGAACAAACGAACAAACGAACAAACGAACAAACGAACAAACGAACCAACGAACCAACGAACAAACGAACAAACGAGCAAACGAGCAAACGAACAAACGAACAAACGAACAAACGAACAAACGAACAAACGAACAAACGAACAAACGAACAAACGAACAAACGAACAAACGAACAATCGAACAAACGAACCAACGAACCAACGAACCAACGAACCAACGAACCAACGAACCAACGAACCAACGAACCAACGAACCAACGAACCAACGAACCAACGAACCAACGAACCAACGAACAAACGAACAAAAGAACCAACGAACAAACGAACAAACGAACAAAAGAACAAACGAACAAACGAACAAACGAACAAACGAACAAAGAGACAAAGAAACAAAAGAACCAACGAAACAACGAAACAACGAAACAACGAAACAACGAAACAACGAAACAACGAAACAACGAACCAGCGAACAAACGAACAAAAGAACAAACGAACAAACGAACAAACGAACAAAGAGACAAAGAAACAAAGAAACAAAAGAACCAACGAAACAACGAAACAACGAAACAACGAAACAACGAAACAACGAAACAACGAAACAACGAAACAACGAAACAACGAAACAACGAAACAACGAAACAACGAAACAACGAAACAGCGAAACAACGAAACAACGAAACAACGAAACAACGAAACAACGAACCAACGAACCAACGAACCAACGAACCAACGAACCAACGAACAAACGAACAAACGAACAAACGAACAAACGAACAAACGAAACAACGAACCAACGAACCTTCGAACCAACGAACCAACGATCCAACGAACCAACGAACCTTCGAACCAACGAACCAACGATCCAACGAACCAGCGAACCAACGAACCAACGAACCAACGAACCAACGAACCAACGAACCAACGAACAAACGAACCAACGAACAAACGAACCAACGAACAAACGAACAAACGAACAAACGAACAAACGAACAAACGAACAAACGAACAAACGAACAAACGAACAAACGAACAAACGAACAAACGAACCAACGAACCAACGAACAAACGAACAAACGAGCAAACGAGCAAACGAACAAACGAACAAACGAACAAACGAACAAACGAACAAACGAACAAACGAACAAACGAACAAACGAACAAACGAACAATCGAACAAACGAACCAACGAACCAACGAACAAACGAACAAAAGAACAAACGAACAAACGAACAAACGAACAAACGAACAAAGAGACAAAGAAACAAAAGAACCAACGAAACAACGAAACAACGAAACAACGAAACAACGAAACAACGAAACAACGAACCAGCGAACAAACGAACAAAAGAACAAACGAACAAACGAACAAACGAACAAAGAGACAAAGAAACAAAGAAACAAAAGAACCAACGAAACAACGAAACAACGAAACAACGAAACAACGAAACAACGAAACAACGAAACAACGAAACAACGAAACAACGAAACAACGAAACAACGAAACAACGAAACAACGAAACAACGAAACAACGAAACAACGAAACAACGAAACAGCGAAACAACGAAACAACGAAACAACGAAACAACGAAACAACGAAACAACGAAACAACGAAACAACGAAACAACGAAACAACGAAACAACGAAACAACGAAACAACGAAACAACGAAACAACGAAACAACGAAACAACGAAACAACGAAACAACGAAACAACGAAACAACGAAACAACGAAACAACGAAACAACGAAACAACGAAACAACGAAACAACGAAACAACGAAACAACGAAACAACGAAACAACGAAACAACGAAACAACGAAACAACGAAACAACGAAACAACGAAACAACGAAACAACGAAACAACGAAACAACGAAACAACGAAACAGCGAAACAGCGAAACAGCGAAACAGCGAAACAACGAAACAACGAAACAACGAAACAACGAAACAACGAAACAACGAAACAACGAAACAACGAAACAACGAAACAACGAAACAACGAAACAACGATACAACGAAACAACGAAACAACGAAACAACGAAACAACGAAACAACGAAACAACGAACCAACGAACCAACGAACCAACGAACCAACGAACCAACGAACCAACGAACCAACGAACCAACGAACCAACGAACCAACGAACCAACGAACCAACGAACCAACGAACCAACGAACCAACGAACCAACGAACCAACGAACCAACGAACCAACGAACCAACGAACAAACGAACCAACGAACCAACGAACAAACGAACAAACGTGCAAACGAACAAACGAACAAACGAACAAACGAACAAACGAACAAACGAACCAACGAACCAACGAACCAACGAACCAACGAACCAACGAACCAACGAACCAACGAAACAACGAAACAACGAAACAACGAAACAACGAAACAACGAAACAACGAAACAACGAAACAACGAAACAACGAAACAACGAAACAACGAACAAACGAACAAGCGAACAAACGAACAAACGAACAAGCGAACAAGCGAACAAACGAACAAACGAACAAACGAACAAACGAACAAACGAACAAACGAACAAACGAACAAACGAACAAACGAACAAACGAACAAACGAACAAACGAACAAACGAACAAACGAACAAACGAACAAACGAACAAACGAACAAACGAACAAACGAACAAACGAACAAACGAACAAACGAACAAACGAACAAACGAACAAACGAACAAACGAACAAACGAACAAACGAACAAACGAACAAACGAACAAACGAACAAACGAACAAACGAACAAACGAACAAACGAACAAACGAACCAACGAACCAACGAACCAACGAACCAACGAACCAACGAACCAACGAACCAACGAAACAACGAAACAACGAAACAACGAAACAACGAAACAACGAAACAACGAAACAACGAAACAACGAAACAACGAAACAACGAAACAACGAAACAACGAAACAACGAAACAACGAAACAACGAAACAACGAAACAACGAAACAACGAAACAACGAAACAACGAAACAACGAAACAACGAAACAGCGAAACAGCGAAACAACGAAACAACGAAACAACGAAACAACGAAACAACGAAACAACGAAACAACGAAACAACGAAACAACGATACAACGAAACAACGAAACAACGAAACAACGAAACAACGAAACAACGAAACAACGAAACAACGAAACAACGAAACAACGAACCAACGAACCAACGAACCAACGAACCAACGAACCAACGAACCAACGAACCAACGAACCAACGAACCAACGAACCAACGAACCAACGAACCAACGAACCAACGAACAAACGAACCAACGAACCAACGAACAAACGAACAAACGAACAAACGAACAAACGTGCAAACGAACAAACGAACAAACGAACAAACGAACAAACGAACAAACGAACCAACGAACCAACGAACCAACGAACCAACGAACCAACGAACCAACGAACCAACGAAACAACGAAACAACGAAACAACGAAACAACGAAACAACGAAACAACGAAACAACGAAACAACGAAACAACGAAACAACGAAACAACGAACAAACGAACAAGCGAACAAGCGAACAAACGAACAAGCGAACAAACGAACAAACGAACAAACGAACAAACGAACAAACGAACAAACGAACAAACGAACAAACGAACAAACGAACAAACGAACAAACGAACAAACGAACAACGAACAAACGAACAAACGAACAAACGAACAAACGAACAAACGAACAAACGAACAAACGAACAAACGAACAAACGAACAAACGAACAAACGAACAAACGAACAAACGAACAAACGAACAAACGAACAAACGAACAAACGAACAAACGAACAAACGAACAAACGAACAAACGAACCAACGAACCAACGAACCAACGAACCAACGAACCAACGAACCAACGAACCAACGAACCAACGAACCAACGAACCAACGAACCAACGAACCAACGAACCAACGAACCAACGAACCAACTTACCAACGAAAAAACGAAAAAACGAAACAACGAAACAACGAAACAACGAAACAACGAACCAACGAACCAACGAACCAACGAACCAACGAACCAACGAACCAACGAACCAACGAACCAACGAACCAACGAACCAACGAACCACCGAACAAACGAACAAACGAACAAACGAACAAACGAACAAACGAACCAACGAACCAACGAACCAACGAACAAACGAGCAAACGAGCAAACGAACAAACGAACAAACGAACAAACGAACAAACGAACAAGCGAACAAAAGAACAAAAGAACAAACGAACAAACGAACCAACGAACCAACGAACCAACGAACCAACGAACCAACGAACCAACGAACCAACGAACCAACGAACCAACGAACCAACGAACCAACGAACCAACGAACAAACGAACAAACGAACAAACGAACAAAGAGACAAAGAAACAAAAGAACCAACGAAACAACGAAACAACGAAACAACGAAACAACGAAACAACGAAACAACGAAACAACGAAACAACGAAACAACGAAACAACGAAACAACGAAACAACGAAACAACGAAACAACGAAACAACGAAACAACGAAACAACGAAACAACGAAACAACGAAACAACGAAACAACGAAACAACGAAACAACGAAACAACGAAACAACGAAACAACGAAACAACGAAACAACGAAACAACGAAACAACGAAACAACGAAACAACGAAACAACGAAACAACGAAACAACGAAACAACGAAACAACGAAACAACGAAACAACGAAACAACGAACCAACGAACCAACGAACCAACGAACCAACGAACCAACGAACCAACGAACCAACGAACCAACGAACCAACGAAACAACGAAACAACGAAACAACGAAACAACGAAACAACGAAACAACGAAACAACGAAACAACGAAACAACGAAACAACGAAACAACGAAACAACGAAACAACGAAACAACGAAACAACGAAACAACGAAACAACGAAACAACGAAACAACGAAACAACGAAACAACGAAACAACGAAACAACGAAACAACGAAACAACGAAACAACGAAACAACGAAACAACGAAACAACGAAACAGCGAAACAGCGAAACAACGAAACAACGAAACAACGAAACAACGAAACAACGAAACAACGAAACAACGAAACCACGAAACAACGAAACAACGATACAACGAAACAACGAAACAACGAAACAACGAAACAACGAAACCAACGAAACAACGAAACAACGAAACAACGAAACAACGAAACAACGAACCAACGAACCAACGAACCAACGAACCAACGAACCAACGAACCAACGAACCAACGAACCAACGAACCAACGAACCAACGAACCAACGAACAAACGAACCAACGAACCAACGAAACAACGAAACAACGAACCAACGAAACAACGAACCAACGAACCAACGAAACAACGAAACAACGAAACAGCGAAACAACGAAACAACGAAACAACGAAACAACGAAACAACGAAACAACGAAACAACGAAACAACGAAACAACGAAACAACGAAACAACGAAACAACGAAACAACGAAACAACGAAACAACGAAACAACGAAACAACGAAACAACGAAACAACGAAACAACGAAACAACGAAACAACGAAACAACGAAACAACGAAACAACGAAACAACGAAACAACGAAACAACGAAACAACGAAACAACGAAACAACGAAACAACGAAACAACGAAACAACGAAACAACGAAACAACGAAACAACGAAACAACGAAACAACGAAACAACGAAACAACGAAACAACGAAACAACGAAACAACGAAACAACGAAACAACGAAACAACGAAACAACGAAACAACGAAACAACGAAACAACGAAACAACGAAACAACGAAACAACGAAACAACGAAACAACGAAACAGCGAAACAGCGAAACAGCGAAACAGCGAAACAACGAAACAACGAAACAACGAAACAACGAAACAACGAAACAACGAAACAACGAAACAACGAAACAACGAAACAACGAAACAACGAAACAACGATACAACGAAACAACGAAACAACGAAACAACGAAACAACGAAACAACGAAACAACGAACCAACGAACCAACGAACCAACGAACCAACGAACCAACGAACCAACGAACCAACGAACCAACGAACCAACGAACCAACGAACCAACGAACCAACGAACCAACGAACCAACGAACCAACGAACCAACGAACCAACGAACCAACGAACCAACGAACCAACGAACCAACGAACCAACGAACAAACGAACCAACGAACAAACGAACAAACGAACAAACGTGCAAACGAACAAACGAACAAACGAACAAACGAACAAACGAACAAACGAACCAACGAACCAACGAACCAACGAACCAACGAACCAACGAACCAACGAACCAACGAACCAACGAACCAACGAACCAACGAACCAACGAAACAACGAAACAACGAAACAACGAAACAACGAAACAACGAAACAACGAAACAACGAAACAACGAAACAACGAACAAGCGAACAAACGAACAAGCGAACAAGCGAACAAACGAACAAACGAACAAACGAACAAACGAACAAACGAACAAACGAACAAACGAACAAACGAACAAACGAACAAACGAACAAACGAACAAACGAACAAACGAACAAACGAACAAACGAACAAACGAACAAACGAACAAACGAACAAACGAACAAACGAACAAACGAACAAACGAACAAACGAACAAACGAACAAACGAACAAACGAACAAACGAACAAACGAACAAACGAACAAACGAACAAACGAACAAACGAACAAACGAACAAACGAACAAACGAACAAACGAACCAACGAACCAACGAACCAACGAACCAACGAACCAACGAACCAACGAACCAACGAACCAACGAACCAACGAAACAACGAAACAACGAAACAACGAAACAACGAAACAACGAAACAACGAAACAACGATACAACGATACAACGAAACAACGAAACAACGAAACAACGAAACAACGAAACAACGAAACAACGAAACAACGAAACAACGAAACAACGAAACAACGAACCAACGAACCAACGAACCAACGAACCAACGAACCAACGAACCAACGAACCAACGAACCAACGAACCAACGAACCAACGAACAAACGAACCAACGAACCAACGAACAAACGAACAAACGAACAAACGAACAAACGTGCAAACGAACAAACGAACAAACGAACAAACGAACAAACGAACAAACGAACAAACGAACCAACGAACCAACGAACCAACGAACCAACGAAACAACGAAACAACGAAACAACGAAACAACGAAACAACGAAACAACGAAACAACGAAACAACGAAACAACGAAACAACGAAACAACGAACAAACGAACAAACGAACAAGCGAACAAGCGAACAAACGAACAAACGAACAAACGAACAAACGAACAAACGAACAAACGAACAAACGAACAAACGAACAAACGAACAAACGAACAAACGAACAAACGAACAAACGAACAAACGAACAAACGAACAAACGAACAAACGAACAAACGAACAAACGAACAAACGAACAAACGAACAAACGAACAAACGAACAAACGAACAAACGAACAAACGAACAAACGAACAAACGAACAAACGAACAAACGAACAAACGAACAAACGAACAAACGAACAAACGAACAAACGAACCAACGAACCAGCGAACCAACGAACCAACGAACCAACGAACCAACGAACCAACGAACCAACGAACCAACGAACCAACGAACCAACGAACCAACGAACCAACGAACCAACGAACCAACGAACCAACGAACCAACGAACCAACTTACCAACGAAAAAACGAAAAAACGAAACAACGAAACAACGAAACAACGAACCAACGAACCAACGAACCAACGAACCAACGAACCAACGAACCAACGAACCAACGAACCAACGAACCAACGACCCAACGAACCAACGAACCACCGAACAAACGAACAAACGAACAAACGAACAAACGAACAAACGAACCAACGAACCAACGAACCAACGAACAAACGAGCAAACGAGCAAACGAACAAACGAACAAACGAACAAACGAACAAACGAACAAGCGAACAAAAGAACAAAAGAACAAACGAACAAACGAACCAACGAACCAACGAACCAACGAACCAACGAACCAACGAACCAACGAACCAACGAACCAACGAACCAACGAACCAACGAACCAACGAACCAACGAACCAACGAACAAACGAACAAACGAACAAACGAACAAAGAGACAAAGAAACAAAAGAACCAACGAAACAACGAAACAACGAAACAACGAAACAACGAAACAACGAAACAACGAAACAACGAAACAACGAAACAACGAAACAACGAAACAACGAAACAACGAAACAACGAAACAACGAAACAACGAAACAACGAAACAACGAAACAACGAAACAACGAAACAACGAAACAACGAAACAACGAAACAACGAACCAACGAACCAACGAACCAACGAACCAACGAACCAACGAACCAACGAACCAACGAACCAACGAACCAACGAACCAACGAACCAACGAACCAACGAACCAACGAACCAACTTACCAACGAAAAAACGAAAAAACGAAACAACGAAACAACGAAACAACGAAACAACGAACCAACGAACCAACGAACCAACGAACCAACGAACCAACGAACCAACGAACCAACGAACCAACGAACCAACGACCCAACGAACCAACGAACCACCGAACAAACGAACAAACGAACAAACGAACAAACGAACAAACGAACAAACGAACCAACGAACCAACGAACAAACGAACAAACGAGCAAACGAACAAACGAACAAACGAACAAACGAACAAACGAACAAGCGAACAAAAGAACAAAAGAACAAACGAACAAACGAACCAACGAACCAACGAACCAACGAACCAACGAACCAACGAACCAACGAACCAACGAACCAACGAACCAACGAACAAACGAACAAACGAACAAACGAACAAAGAGACAAAGAAACAAAAGAACCAACGAAACAACGAAACAACGAAACAACGAAACAACGAAACAACGAAACAACGAAACAACGAAACAACGAAACAACGAAACAACGAAACAACGAAACAACGAAACAACGAAACAACGAAACAACGAAACAACGAAACAACGAAACAACGAAACAACGAAACAACGAAACAACGAAACAACGAAACAACGAAACAACGAAACAACGAAACAACGAAACAACGAAACAACGAAACAACGAAACAACGAAACAACGAAACAACGAAACAACGAAACAACGAAACAACGAAACAACGAAACAACGAAACAACGAAACAACGAAACAACGAAACAACGAAACAACGAAACAACGAAACAACGAAACAACGAAACAACGAAACAACGAAACAACGAAACAACGAAACAACGAAACAACGAAACAACGAAACAACGAAACAACGAAACAACGAAACAACGAACCAACGAACAAACGAACAAACGAACAAAGAGACAAAGAAACAAAAGAACCAACGAAACAACGAAACAACGAAACAACGAAACAACGAAACAACGAAACAACGAAACAACGAAACAACGAAACAACGAAACAACGAAACAACGAAACAACGAAACAACGAAACAACGAAACACGAAACAACGAAACAACGAAACAACGAAACAACGAAACAACGAAACAACGAAACAACGAAACAACGAAACAACGAAACAACGAAACAACGAAACAACGAAACAACGAAACAACGAAACAACGAAACAACGAAACAACGAAACAACGAAACAACGAAACAACGAAACAACGAAACAACGAAACAACGAAACAACGAAACAACGAAACAACGAAACAACGAAACAACGAAACAACGAAACAACGAAACAACGAAACAACGAAACAACGAAACAACGAAACAACGAAACAACGAAACAACGAAACAACGAAACAACGAAACAACGAAACAACGAAACAACGAAACAACGAAACAACGAAACAACGAAACAACGAAACAACGAAACAGCGAAACAACGAAACAACGAAACAACGAAACAACGAAACAACGAAACAACGAAACAACGAAACAACGAAACAACGAAACAACGAAACAACGAAACAACGAAACAACGATACAACGAAACAACGAAACAACGAAACAACGAAACAACGAAACAACGAAACAACGAAACAACGAAACAACGAAACAACGAAACAACGAAACAACGAAACAACGAAACAACGAAACAACGAAACAACGAAACAACGAAACAACGAAACAACGAAACAACGAAACAACGAAACAACGAAACAACGAAACAACGAAACAACGAAACAACGAAACAGCGAAACAACGAAACAACGAAACAACGAAACAACGAAACAACGAAACAACGAAACAACGAAACAACGAAACAACGAAACAACGAAACAACGATACAACGAAACAACGAAACAACGAAACAACGAAACAACGAAACAACGATACAACGAAACAACGAAACAACGAAACAACGAAACAACGAAACAACGAAACAACGAAACAACGAAACAACGAAACAACGAAACAACGAACCAACGAACCAACGAACCAACGAACCAACGAACCAACGAACCAACGAACCAACGAACCAACGAACCAACGAACCAACGAACCAACGAACCAACGAACCAACGAACCAACGAACCAACGAACCAACGAACAAACGAACCAACGAACCAACGAACAAACGAACAAACGTGCAAACGAACAAACGAACAAACGAACAAACGAACAAACGAACCAACGAACCAACGAACCAACGAACCAACGAACCAACGAACCAACGAACCAACGAAACAACGAAACAACGAAACAACGAAACAACGAAACAACGAAACAACGAAACAACGAAACAACGAAACAACGAAACAACGAACAAACGAACAAGCGAACAAACGAACAAGCGAACAAGCGAACAAACGAACAAACGAACAAACGAACAAACGAACAAACGAACAAACGAACAAACGAACAAACGAACAAACGAACAAACGAACAAACGAACAAACGAACAAACGAACAAACGAACAAACGAACAAACGAACAAACGAACAAACGAACAAACGAACAAACGAACAAACGAACAAACGAACAAACGAACAAACGAACAAACGAACAAACGAACAAACGAACAAACGAACAAACGAACAAACGAACCAACGAACCAACGAACCAACGAACCAACGAACCAACGAACCACGAACCAACGAACCAACGAACCAACGAACCAACGAACCAACGAACCAACGAACCAACGAACCAACGAACCAACGAAAAAACGAAAAAACGAAACAACGAAACAACGAAACAACGAAACAACGAACCAACGAACCAACGAACCAACGAACCAACGAACCAACGAACCAACGAACCAACGAACCAACGAACCAACGAACCAACGAACCAACGAACCAACGAACCACCGAACAAACGAACAAACGAACAAACGAACAAACGAACAAACGAACAAACGAACCAACGAACCAACGAACAAACGAACAAACGAGCAAACGAACAAACGAACAAACGAACAAACGAACAAACGAACAAGCGAACAAAAGAACAAAAGAACAAACGAACAAACGAACCAACGAACCAACGAACCAACGAACCAACGAACCAACGAACCAACGAACCAACGAACCAACGAACCAACGAACCAACGAACCAACGAACAAACGAACAAACGAACAAACGAACAAAGAGACAAAGAAACAAAAGAACCAACGAAACAACGAAACAACGAAACAACGAAACAACGAAACAACGAAACAACGAAACAACGAAACAACGAAACAACGAAACAACGAAACAACGAAACAACGAAACAACGAAACAACGAAACAACGAAACAACGAAACAACGAAACAACGAAACAACGAAACAACGAAACAACGAAACAACGAAACAACGAAACAACGAAACAACGAAACAACGAAACAACGAAACAACGAAACAACGAAACAACGAAACAACGAAACAACGAAACAACGAAACAACGAAACAACGAAACAACGAAACAACGAAACAACGAAACAACGAAACAACGAAACAACGAAACAACGAAACAACGAAACAACGAAACAACGAAACAACGAAACAACGAAACAACGAAACAACGAAACAGCGAAACAGCGAAACAACGAAACAACGAAACAACGAAACAACGAAACAACGAAACAACGAAACAACGAAACAACGAAACAACGAAACAACGAAACAACGAAACAACGATACAACGAAACAACGAAACAACGAAACAACGAAACAACGAAACAACGAAACAACGAAACAACGAAACAACGAAACAACGAAACAACGAAACAACGAAACAACGAAACAACGAAACAACGAAACAACGAAACAACGAAACAACGAAACAACGAAACAACGAACAGCGAAACAACGAAACAACGAAACAACGAAACAACGAAACAACGAAACAACGAAACAACGAAACAACGAAACAACGAAACAACGAAACAACGAAACAACGATACAACGAAACAACGAAACAACGAAACAACGATACAACGAAACAACGAAACAACGAAACAACGAAACAACGAAACAACGAAACAACGAAACAACGAACCAACGAACCAACGAACCAACGAACCAACGAACCAACGAACCAACGAACCAACGAACCAACGAACCAACGAACCAACGAACCAACGAACCAACGAACCAACGAACAAACGAACCAACGAACCAACGAACCAACGAACAAACGAACAAACGTGCAAACGAACAAACGAACAAACGAACAAACGAACAAACGAACAAACGAACCAACGAACCAACGAACCAACGAACCAACGAACCAACGAACCAACGAACCAACGAAACAACGAAACAACGAAACAACGAAACAACGAAACAACGAAACAACGAAACAACGAAACAACGAAACAACGAAACAACGAACAAACGAACAAGCGAACAAACGAACAAGCGAACAAGCGAACAAACGAACAAAAGCGAACAAACGAACAAACGAACAAACGAACAAACGAACAAACGAACAAACGAACAAACGAACAAACGAACAAACGAACAAACGAACAAACGAACAAACGAACAAACGAACAAACGAACAAACGAACAAACGAACAAACGAACAAACGAACAAACGAACAAACGAACAAACGAACAAACGAACAAACGAACAAACGAACAAACGAACAAACGAACAAACGAACAAACGAACAAACGAACAAACGAACAAACGAACAAACGAACAAACGAACAAACGAACAAACGAACAAACGAACAAACGAACAAACGAACAAACGAACAAACGAACAAACGAACAAACGAACAAACGAACCAACGAACCAACGAACCAACGAACCAACGAACCAACGAACCAACGAACCAACGAACCAACGAACCAACGAACCAACGAACCAACGAACCAACGAAAAAACGAAAAAACGAAACAACGAAACAACGAAACAACGAAACAACGAACCAACGAACCAACGAACCAACGAACCAACGAACCAACGAACCAACGAACCAACGAACCAACGAACCAACGAACCAACGACCCAACGAACCAACGAACCACCGAACAAACGAACAAACGAACAAACGAACAAACGAACAAACGAACCAACGAACAAACGAACAAACGAGCAAACGAACAAACGAACAAACGAACAAACGAACAAACGAACAAGCGAACAAAAGAACAAAAGAACAAACGAACAAACGAACCAACGAACCAACGAACCAACGAACCAACGAACCAACGAACCAACGAACCAACGAACCAACGAACCAACGAACAAACGAACAAACGAACAAAGAGACAAAGAAAACAAAAGAACCAACGAAACAACGAAACAACGAAACAACGAAACAACGAAACAACGAAACAACGAAACAACGAAACAACGAAACAACGAAACAACGAAACAACGAAACAACGAAACAACGAAACAACGAAACAACGAAACAACGAAACAACGAAACAACGAAACAACGAAACAACGAAACAACGAAACAACGAAACAACGAAACAACGAAACAACGAAACAACGAACAAACGAACAAACGAACAAACGAACAAACGAACAAAAGAACAAAAGAACAAACGAACAAACGAACAAACGAACAAACGAACAAACGAACCAACGAACCAACGAACCAACGAACCAACGAGCCAACGAGCCAACGAACCAACGAAACAACGAAACAACGAAACAACGAAACAACGAAACAACGAAACAACGAAACAACGAAACAACGAAACAACGAAACAACGAAACAACGAAACAACGAAACAACGAAACAACGAAACAACGAAACAACGAAACAACGAAACAACGAAACAACGAAACAACGAAACAACGAAACAACGAAACAACGAAACAACGAAACAACGAAACAACGAAACAACGAAACAACGAAACAACGAAACAACGAAACAACGAAACAACGAAACAACGAAACAACGAAACAACGAAACAACGAAACAACGAAACAACGAAACAACGAAACAACGAAACAACGAAACAACGAAACAACGAAACAACGAAACAACGAAACAACGAAACAACGAAACTACGAAACTACGAAACAACGAAACAACGAAACAACGAAACAACGAAACAACGAAACAACGAAACAACGAAACAACGAAACAACGAAACAACGAAACAACGAAACAACGAAACAACGAACCAACGAACCAACGAACCAACGAACCAACGAACCAACGAACCAACGAACCAACGAACCAACGAACCAACGAACCAACGAACCAACGAACCAACGAACCAACGAACCAACGAACCAACGAACCAACGAACCAACGAACCAACGAACCAACGAACCAACGAACCAACGAACCAACGAA
>NW_027485646.1:0-33064 GCF_050908995.1 Andrena cerasifolii
TTCGTTGATTCGTTGTTTCGTTGTTTCGTTGTTTCGTTGTTTCGTTGTTTCGTTGTTTCGTTGTTTCGTTGTTTCGTTGTTTCGTTGTTTCGTTGTTTCGTTGTTTCGTTGTTTCGTTGTTTCGTTGTTTCGTTGTTTCGTTGTTTCGTTGTTTCGTTGTTTCTTTGTTTCGTTGGTTCTTTTGTTTCTTTGTCTCTTTGTTCGTTTGTTCATTTGTTCTTTTGTTCGTTTGTTCGTTGGTTCGTTGGTTCGTTGGTTCGCTGGTTCGTTGGTTCGTTGGTTCGTTGGTTCGTTGGTTCGTTGATTCGTTGGTTCGTTGGTTCGTTGGTTCGTTGGTTCGTTGTTTCGTTGTTTCGTTGTTTCGTTGTTTCGTTGTTTCGTTGTTTCGTTGTTTCGTTGTTTCGTTGTGTCGTTGCTTCGTAGGTTCTTTTGTTTCTTTGTCTCTTTGTTCGTTTGTTCATTTGTTCTTTTGTTCGTTTGTTCGTTGGTTCGTTGGTTCGTTGGTTCGTTGGTTCGTTGGTTCGTTGTTTCGTTGTTTCGTTGTTTCGTTGTTTCGTTGGTTCGTTGGTTCGTTGGTTCGTTGGTTCGTTGGTTCGTTGGTTCGTTGGTTCGTTGGTTCGTTGGTTCGTTGGTTCGTTGGTTCTTTGGTTCGTTGGTTCGTTGGTTCGTTGGTTCGTTGGTTCGTTGGTTCGTTGGTTCGTTGGTTCGTTGGTTCGTTGGTTCGTTGGTTCCTTGGTTCCTTGGTTCCTTGGTTCGTTGGTTCGTTGGTTCGTTGGTTCGTTGGTTCGTTGGTTCGTTGTTTCGTTGGTTCGTTGGTTCGTTGTTTCGTTGTTTCGTTGTTTCGTTGTTTCGTTGTTTCGTTGGTTCGTTGGTTCGTTGGTTCGTTGGTTCGTTGGTTCTTTGGTTCGTTGGTTCGTTGGTTCGTTGGTTCGTTGGTTCGTTGGTTCGTTGGTTCGTTGGTTCGTTGGTTCGTTGGTTCGTTGGTTCCTTGGTTCGTTGGTTCGTTGGTTCGTTGGTTCGTTGGTTCGTTGGTTCGTTGTTTCGTTGTTTCGTTGTTTCGTTGTTTCGTTGTTTCGTTGTTTCGTTGTTTCGTTGTTTCGTTGTTTCGTTGTTTCGTTGTTTCGTTGTTTCGTTGTTTCGTTGTTTCGTTGTTTCGTTGTTTCGTTGTTTCGTTGTTTCGTTGTTTCGTTGTTTCGTTGTTTCGTTGTTTCGTTGTTTCGTTGTTTCGTTGTTTCGTTGTTTCGTTGTTTCGTTGTTTCGTTGTTTCGTTGTTTCGTTGTTTCGTTGGTTCGTTGGTTCTTTGTTTCGTTGGTTCGTTGGTTCGTTGGTTCGTTGGTTCGTTGGTTCGTTGGTTCGTTGGTTCGTTGGTTCTTTGGTTCGTTGGTTCCTTGGTTCGTTGGTTCGTTGGTTCGTTGGTTCGTTGGTTCGTTGGTTCGTTGGTTCGTTGGTTCGTTGGTTCGTTGGTTCGTTGTTTCGTTGATTCGTTGTTTCGTTGTTTCGTTGTTTCGTTGGTTCGTTGGTTCGTTGGTTCGTTGGTTCTTTGGTTCGTTGGTTCGTTGGTTCGTTGGTTCGTTGGTTCGTTGGTTCGTTGGTTCGTTGGTTCGTTGGTTCGTTGGTTCGTTGGTTCGTTGGTTCGTTGGTTCGTTGGTTCGTTGGTTCGTTGTTTCGTTGGTTCGTTGGATCGTTGGATCGTTGGTTCGTTGGTTCGTTGGTTCGTTGGTTCGTTGGTTCCTTGGTTCGTTGGTTCGTTGGTTCGTTGGTTCGTTGGTTCGTTGGTTCGTTGGTTCGTTGGTTCGTTGTTTCGTTGTTTCGTTGTTTCGTTGTTTCGTTGTTTCGTTGTTTCGTTGTTTCGTTGTTTCGTTGTTTCGTTGTTTCGTTGTTTCGTTGTTTCGTTGTTTCGTTGTTTCGTTGTTTCGTTGTTTCGTTGTTTCGTTGTTTCGTTGTTTCGTTGTTTCGTTGTTTCGTTGTTTCGTTGTTTCGTTGTTTCGTTGTGTCGTTGCTTCGTTGTTCTTTTGTTTCTTTGTCTCTTTGTTCGTTTGTTCATTTGTTCTTTTGTTCGTTTGTTCGTTTGTTCGTTGGTTCGTTGGTTCGTTGGTTCGTTGGTTCGTTGTTTCGTTGTTTCGTTGTTTCGTTGTTTCGTTGTTTCGTTGGTTCGTTGGTTCGTTGGTTCGTTGGTTCGTTGGTTCTTTGGTTCCTTGGTTCGTTGGTTCGTTGGTTCGTTGGTTCGTTGGTTCGTTGTTTCGTTGGTTCGTTGGTTCGTTGTTTGTTTCGTTGTTTCGTTGTTTCGTTGTTTCGTTGTTTCGTTGTTTCGTTGTTTCGTTGTTTCGTTGTTTCGTTGTTTCGTTGTTTCGTTGTTTCGTTGTTTCGTTGTTTCTTTGTTTCGTTGTTTCGTTGTTTCGTTGTTTCGTTGTTTCGTTGTTTCGTTGTTTCGTTGTTTCGTTGTTTCGTTGGTTCTTTTGTTTCTTTGTCTCTTTGTTCGTTTGTTCATTTGTTCTTTTGTTCGTTTGTTCGTTGGTTCGTTGGTTCGTTGGTTCGCTGGTTCGTTGGTTCGTTGGTTCGCTGGTTCGTTGGTTCGTTGTTTCGTTGTTTCGTTGTTTCGTTGTTTCGTTGTTTCGTTGTGTCGTTGCTTCGTTGGTTCTTTTGTTTCTTTGTCTCTTTGTTCGTTTGTTCATTTGTTCTTTTGTTCGTTTGTTCGTTGGTTCGTTGGTTCGTTGGTTCGTTGGTTCGTTGGTTCGTTGTTTCGTTGTTTCGTTGTTTCGTTGTTTCGTTGGTTCGTTGGTTCGTTGGTTCGTTGGTTCGTTGGTTCGTTGGTTCGTTGGTTCGTTGGTTCGTTGGTTCGTTGGTTCGTTGGTTCGTTGGTTCGTTGGTTCGTTGGTTCGTTGGTTCGTTGGTTCGTTGGTTCGTTGGTTCGTTGGTTCGTTGGTTCCTTGGTTCGTTGGTTCGTTGGTTCGTTGGTTCGTTGGTTCGTTGGTTCGTTGGTTCGTTGGTTCGTTGTTTCGTTGTTTCGTTGTTTCGTTGTTTCGTTGGTTCGTTGGTTCGTTGGTTCGTTGGTTCTTTGGTTCGTTGGTTCGTTGGTTCGTTGGTTCGTTGGTTCGTTGGTTCGTTGGTTCGTTGGTTCGTTGGTTCGTTGGTTCGTTGGTTCGTTGGTTCGTTGGTTCCTTGGTTCGTTGGTACGTTGGTTCGTTGGTTCGTTGGTTCGTTGGTTCGTTGGTTCGTTGGTTCGTTGTTTCGTTGTTTCGTTGTTTCGTTGTTTCGTTGTTTCGTTGTTTCGTTGTTTCGTTGTTTCGTTGTTTCGTTGGTTCTTTTGTTTCTTTGTCTCTTTGTTCGTTTGTTCGTTTGTTCGTTTGTTCATTTGTTCTTTTGTTCGTTGGTTCGTTGGTTCGTTGTTTCGTTGATTCGTTGATTCGTTGTTTCGTTGTTTCGTTGTTTCGTTGTTTCGTTGTTTCGTTGTTTCGTTGTTTCGTTGTTTCGTTGTTTCGTTGTGTCGTTGTTTCGTTGGTTCTTTTGTTTCTTTGTCTCTTTGTTCGTTTGTTCATTTGTTCTTTTGTTCGTTTGTTCGTTGGTTCGTTGGTTCGTTGGTTCGTTGGTTCGTTGGTTCGTTGTTTCGTTGTTTCGTTGTTTCGTTGTTTCGTTGTTTCGTTGTTTCGTTGTTTCGTTGTTTCGTTGTTTCGTTGTTTCGTTGTTTCGTTGTGTCGTTGCTTCGTTGGTTCTTTTGTTTCTTTGTCTCTTTGTTCGTTTGTTCATTTGTTCTTTTGTTCGTTTGTTCGTTGGTTCGTTGGTTCGTTGGTTCGTTGGTTCGTTGGTTCGTTGTTTCGTTGTTTCGTTGTTTCGTTGTTTCGTTGTTTCGTTGTTTCGTTGGTTCGTTGGTTCGTTGGTTCGTTGGTTCGTTGGTTCTTTGGTTCGTTGGTTCGTTGGTTCGTTGGTTCGTTGGTTCGTTGGTTCGTTGGTTCGTTGGTTCCTTGGTTCGTTGGTTCGTTGGTTCGTTGGTTCGTTGGTTCGTTGGTTCGTTGTTTCGTTGTTTCGTTGTTTCGTTGTTTCGTTGTTTCGTTGTTTCGTTGTTTCGTTGTTTCGTTGTTTCGTTGTTTCGTTGTTTCGTTGTTTCGTTGTTTTCGTTGTTTCGTTGTTTCGTTGTTTCGTTCTTTCGTTGTTTCGTTGTTTCGTTGTTTCGTTGTTTCGTTGTTTCGTTGTTTCGTTGTTTCGTTGTTTCGTTGTTTCGTTGTTTCGTTGTTTCGTTGTTTCGTTGTTTCGTTGTTTCGTTGTTTCGTTGTTTCGTTGTTTCGTTGTTTCGTTGTTTCGTTGTTTCGTTGTTTCGTTGTTTCGTTGTTTCGTTGTTTCGTTGTTTCGTTGTTTCGTTGTTTCGTTGTTTCGTTGTTTCGTTGTTTCGTTGTTTCGTTGTTTCGTTGTTTCGTTGTTTCGTTGTTTCGTTGTTTCGTTGTTTCGTTGTTTCGTTGTTTCGTTGTTTCGTTGTTTCGTTGTTTCGTTGTTTCGTTGTTTCGTTGTTTCGTTGTTTCGTTGTTTCGTTGTTTCGTTGTTTCGTTGTTTCGTTGTTTCGTTGTTTCGTTGTTTCGTTGTTTCGTTGTTTCGTTGTTTCGTTGTTTCGTTGTTTCGTTGTTTCGTTGTTTCGTTGTTTCGTTGTTTCGTTGCTTCGTTGTTTCGTTGTTTCGTTGTTTCGTTGTTTCGTTGTTTCGTTGTTTCGTTGTTTCGTTGTTTCGTTGTTTCGTTGTTTCGTTGTTTCGTTGTTTCGTTGGTTCTTTTGTTTCTTTGTCTCTTTGTTCGTTTGTTCGTTTGTTCGTTTGTTCGTTTGTTCTTTTGTTCGTTGGTTCGTTGGTTCGTTGTTTCGTTGATTCGTTGTTTCGTTGTTTCGTTGTTTCGTTGTTTCGTTGTTCGTTGTTTCGTTGTTTCGTTGTTTCGTTGTTTCGTTGTTTCGTTGTTTCGTTGTTTCGTTGTTTCGTTGTTTCGTTGTTTCGTTGTTTCGTTTTTCGTTGTTTCGTTGTTTCGTTGTTTCGTTGTTTCGTTGTTTCGTTGTTTCGTTGTTTCGTTGTTTCGTTGTTTCGTTGTTTCGTTGTTTCGTTGTTTCGTTGTTTCGTTGTTTCGTTGTTTCGTTGTTTCGTTGTTTCGTTGTTTCGTTGTTTCGTTGTTTCGTTGTTTCGTTGTTTCGTTGTTTCGTTGTTTCGTTGTTTCGTTGTTTCGTTGGTTCTTTTGTTTCTTTGTCTCTTTGTTCGTTTGTTCATTTGTTCTTTTGTTCTTTTGTTCGTTTGTTCGTTGGTTCGTTGGTTCGTTGGTTCGTTGGTTCGCTGGTTCGTTGGTTCGTTGGTTCGTTGGTTCGTTGTTTCGTTGGTTCGTTGATTCGTTGGTTCGTTGGTTCGTTGGTTCGTTGTTTCGTTGTTTCGTTGGTTCGTTGGTTCGTTGGTTCGTTTGTTCGTTTGTTCGTTGGTTCGTTGGTTCGTTGGTTCGTTGGTTCGTTGGTTCGTTGGTTCGTTGGTTCGTTGGTTCGAAGGTTCGTTGGTTCGTTGGTTCGTTGGTTCGTTGGTTCGTTGGTTCGTTGGTTCGTTGGTTCGTTGGTTCGTTGGTTCGTTGGTTCCTTGGTTCGTTGGTTCGTTGGTTCGTTGGTTCGTTGGTTCGTTGGTTCGTTGGTTCGTTGGTTCGTTGGTTCGTTGGTTCGTTGTTTCGTTGTTTCGTTGTTTCGTTGTTTCGTTGTTTCGTTGTTTCGTTGTTTCGTTGTTTCGTTGTTTCGTTGTTTCGTTGTTTCGTTGTTTCGTTGTTTCGTTGTTTCGTTGTTTCGTTGTTTCGTTGTTTCGTTGTTTCGTTGTTTCGTTGTTTCGTTGTTTCGTTGGTTCGTTGGTTCGTTGGTTCGTTGGTTCTTTGGTTCGTTGGTTCGTTGGTTCGTTGGTTCCTTGGTTCCTTGGTTCGTTGGTTCGTTGGTTCGTTGGTTCGTTGGTTCGTTGGTTCGTTGGTTCGTTGTTTCGTTGTTTCGTTGTTTCGTTGTTTCGTTGTTTCGTTGTTTCGTTGTTTCGTTGTTTCGTTGTTTCGTTGTTTCGTTGTTTCGTTGTTTCGTTGTTTCGTTGTTTCGTTGTTTCGTTGTTTCGTTGTTTCGTTGTGTCGTTGCTTCGTTGGTTCTTTTGTTTCTTTGTCTCTTTGTTCGTTTGTTCATTTGTTCTTTTGTTCGTTTGTTCGTTGGTTCGTTGGTTCGTTGGTTCGTTGGTTCGTTGTTTCGTTGTTTCGTTGTTTCGTTGTTTCGTTGTTTCGTTGGTTCGTTGGTTCGTTGGTTCGTTGGTTCGTTGGTTCTTTGGTTCGTTGGTTCGTTGGTTCGTTGGTTCGTTGGTTTGTTGGTTCGTTGTTTCGTTGTTTCTTTGTTTCGTTGTTTCGTTGTTTCGTTGTTTCGTTGTTTCGTTGTTTCGTTGTTTCGTTGTTTCGTTGTTTCGTTGTTTCGTTGTTTCGTTGTGTCGTTGTTTCGTTGGTTCTTTTGTTTCTTTGTCTCTTTGTTCGTTTGTTCATTTGTTCTTTTGTTCGTTTGTTCGTTGGTTCGTTGGTTCGTTGGTTCGTTGGTTCGTTGTTTCGTTGTTTCGTTGTTTCGTTGTTTCGTTGTTTCGTTGTTTCGTTGTTTCGTTGTTTCGTTTTTTCGTTTGTTCGTTTGTTCGTTGGTTCGTTGGTTCGTTGGTTCGTTGGTTCGTTGGTTCGTTGGTTCGTTGGTTCGTTGGTTCGAAGGTTCGTTGGTTCGTTGGTTCGTTGGTTCGTTGGTTCGTTGGTTCGTTGGTTCGTTGGTTCGTTGGTTCGTTGGTTCGTTGGTTCGTTGGTTCCTTGGTTCGTTGGTTCGTTGGTTCGTTGGTTCGTTGGTTCGTTGGTTCGTTGGTTCGTTGGTTCGTTGGTTCGTTGGTTCGTTGTTTCGTTGTTTCGTTGTTTCGTTGTTTCGTTGTTTCGTTGTTTCGTTGTTTCGTTGTTTCGTTGTTTCGTTGTTTCGTTGTTTCGTTGTTTCGTTGTTTCGTTGTTTCGTTGTTTCGTTGTTTCGTTGTTTCGTTGTTTCGTTGTTTCGTTGGTTCGTTGGTTCGTTGGTTCGTTGGTTCTTTGGTTCGTTGGTTCGTTGGTTCGTTGGTTCCTTGGTTCCTTGGTTCGTTGGTTCGTTGGTTCGTTGGTTCGTTGGTTCGTTGGTTCGTTGGTTCGTTGTTTCGTTGTTTCGTTGTTTCGTTGTTTCGTTGTTTCGTTGTTTCGTTGTTTCGTTGTTTCGTTGTTTCGTTGTTTCGTTGTTTCGTTGTTTCGTTGTTTCGTTGTTTCGTTGTTTCGTTGTTTCGTTGTGTCGTTGCTTCGTTGGTTCTTTTGTTTCTTTGTCTCTTTGTTCGTTTGTTCATTTGTTCTTTTGTTCGTTTGTTCGTTTGTTCGTTGGTTCGTTGGTTCGTTGGTTCGTTGGTTCGTTGTTTCGTTGTTTCGTTGTTTCGTTGTTTCGTTGTTTCGTTGTTTCGTTGGTTCGTTGGTTCGTTGGTTCGTTGGTTCGTTGGTTCTTTGGTTCGTTGGTTCGTTGGTTCGTTGGTTCGTTGGTTTGTTGGTTCGTTGTTTCGTTGTTTCTTTGTTTCGTTGTTTCGTTGTTTCGTTGTTTCGTTGTTTCGTTGTTTCGTTGTTTCGTTGTTTCGTTGTTTCGTTGTTTCGTTGTTTCGTTGTTTCGTTGTGTCGTTGTTTCGTTGGTTCTTTTGTTTCTTTGTCTCTTTGTTCGTTTGTTCATTTGTTCTTTTGTTCGTTTGTTCGTTGGTTCGTTGTTTCGTTGTTTCGTTGTTTCGTTGTTTCGTTGTTTCGTTGTTTCGTTGTTTCGTTGTTTCGTTGTTTCGTTGTTTCGTTGTTTCGTTGTTTCGTTGTTTCGTTGGTTCGTTGGTTCGTTGGTTCGTTGGTTCGTTGGTTCTTTGGTTCGTTGTTTCGTTGGTTCGTTGGTTCGTTGGTTCGTTTGTTCGTTGGTTCGTTGGTTCGTTGGTTCGTTGGTTCGCTGGTTCGTTGGTTCGTTGGTTCGTTGGTTCGTTGTTTCGTTGGTTCGTTGATTCGTTGGTTCGTTGGTTCGTTGGTTCGTTGTTTCGTTGTTTCGTTGGTTCGTTGGTTCGTTGGTTCGTTTGTTCGTTTGTTCGTTGGTTCGTTGGTTCGTTGGTTCGTTGGTTCGTTGGTTCGTTGGTTCGTTGGTTCGTTGGTTCGTTGGTTCGAAGGTTCGTTGGTTCGTTGGTTCGTTGGTTCGTTGGTTCGTTGGTTCGTTGGTTCGTTGGTTCGTTGGTTCGTTGGTTCGTTGGTTCCTTGGTTCGTTGGTTCGTTGGTTCGTTGGTTCGTTGGTTCGTTGGTTCGTTGGTTCGTTGGTTCGTTGGTTCGTTGGTTCGTTGTTTCGTTGTTTCGTTGTTTCGTTGTTTCGTTGTTTCGTTGTTTCGTTGTTTCGTTGTTTCGTTGTTTCGTTGTTTCGTTGTTTCGTTGTTTCGTTGTTTCGTTGTTTCGTTGTTTCGTTGTTTCGTTGTTTCGTTGTTTCGTTGTTTCGTTGTTTCGTTGTTTCGTTGGTTCGTTGGTTCGTTGGTTCTTTGGTTCGTTGGTTCGTTGGTTCGTTGGTTCCTTGGTTCCTTGGTTCGTTGGTTCGTTGGTTCGTTGGTTCGTTGGTTCGTTGGTTCGTTGGTTCGTTGTTTCGTTGTTTCGTTGTTTCGTTGTTTCGTTGTTTCGTTGTTTCGTTGTTTCGTTGTTTCGTTGTTTCGTTGTTTCGTTGTTTCGTTGTTTCGTTGTTTCGTTGTTTCGTTGTTTCGTTGTGTCGTTGCTTCGTTGGTTCTTTTGTTTCTTTGTCTCTTTGTTCGTTTGTTCATTTGTTCTTTTGTTCGTTTGTTCGTTGGTTCGTTGGTTCGTTGGTTCGTTGGTTCGTTGTTTCGTTGTTTCGTTGTTTCGTTGTTTCGTTGTTTCGTTGGTTCGTTGGTTCGTTGGTTCGTTGGTTCGTTGGTTCTTTGGTTCGTTGGTTCGTTGGTTCGTTGGTTCGTTGGTTTGTTGGTTCGTTGTTTCGTTGTTTCTTTGTTTCGTTGTTTCGTTGTTTCGTTGTTTCGTTGTTTCGTTGTTTCGTTGTTTCGTTGTTTCGTTGTTTCGTTGTATCGTTGTTTCGTTGTGTCGTTGTTTCGTTGGTTCTTTTGTTTCTTTGTCTCTTTGTTCGTTTGTTCATTTGTTCTTTTGTTCGTTTGTTCGTTGGTTCGTTGGTTCGTTGGTTCGTTGGTTCGTTGTTTCGTTGTTTCGTTGTTTCGTTGTTTCGTTGTTTCGTTGTTTCGTTGTTTCGTTGTTTCGTTTTTTCGTTTGTTCGTTTGTTCGTTGGTTCGTTGGTTCGTTGGTTCGTTGGTTCGTTGGTTCGTTGGTTCGTTGGTTCGTTGGTTCGAAGGTTCGTTGGTTCGTTGGTTCGTTGGTTCGTTGGTTCGTTGGTTCGTTGGTTCGTTGGTTCGTTGGTTCGTTGGTTCGTTGGTTCGTTGGTTCGTTGGTTCGTTGGTTCGTTGGTTCCTTGGTTCGTTGGTTCGTTGGTTCGTTGGTTCGTTGGTTCGTTGGTTCGTTGGTTCGTTGGTTCGTTGGTTCGTTGGTTCGTTGTTTCGTTGTTTCGTTGTTTCGTTGTTTCGTTGTTTCGTTGTTTCGTTGTTTCGTTGTTTCGTTGTTTCGTTGTTTCGTTGTTTCGTTGTTTCGTTGTTTCGTTGTTTCGTTGTTTCGTTGTTTCGTTGTTTCGTTGTTTCGTTGGTTCGTTGGTTCGTTGGTTCGTTGGTTCTTTGGTTCGTTGGTTCGTTGGTTCGTTGGTTCCTTGGTTCCTTGGTTCGTTGGTTCGTTGGTTCGTTGGTTCGTTGGTTCGTTGGTTCGTTGGTTCGTTGTTTCGTTGTTTCGTTGTTTCGTTGTTTCGTTGTTTCGTTGTTTCGTTGTTTCGTTGTTTCGTTGTTTCGTTGTTTCGTTGTTTCGTTGTTTCGTTGTTTCGTTGTTTCGTTGTTTCGTTGTGTCGTTGCTTCGTTGGTTCTTTTGTTTCTTTGTCTCTTTGTTCGTTTGTTCATTTGTTCTTTTGTTCGTTTGTTCGTTGGTTCGTTGGTTCGTTGGTTCGTTGGTTCGTTGTTTCGTTGTTTCGTTGTTTCGTTGTTTCGTTGTTTCGTTGGTTCGTTGGTTCGTTGGTTCGTTGGTTCGTTGGTTCTTTGGTTCGTTGGTTCGTTGGTTCGTTGGTTCGTTGGTTTGTTGGTTCGTTGTTTCGTTGTTTCTTTGTTTCGTTGTTTCGTTGTTTCGTTGTTTCGTTGTTTCGTTGTTTCGTTGTTTCGTTGTTTCGTTGTTTCGTTGTTTCGTTGTTTCGTTGTGTCGTTGTTTCGTTGGTTCTTTTGTTTCTTTGTCTCTTTGTTCGTTTGTTCATTTGTTCTTTTGTTCGTTTGTTCGTTGGTTCGTTGTTTCGTTGTTTCGTTGTTTCGTTGTTTCGTTGTTTCGTTGTTTCGTTGTTTCGTTGTTTCGTTGTTTCGTTGTTTCGTTGTTTCGTTGTTTCGTTGGTTCGTTGGTTCGTTGGTTCGTTGGTTCGTTGGTTCTTTGGTTCGTTGGTTCGTTGGTTCTTTGGTTCGTTGGTTCGTTGGTTCGTTGGTTCGTTGGTTCGTTGGTTCGTTGGTTCCTTGGTTCGTTGGTTCGTTGGTTCGTTGGTTCGTTGGTTCGTTGGTTCGTTGGTTCGTTGTTTCGTTGTTTCGTTGTTTCGCTGTTTCGTTGTTTCGTTGTTTCGTTGTTTCGTTGTTTCGTTGTTTCGTTGTTTCGTTGTTTCGTTGTTTCGTTTTTTCGTTGTTTCGTTGTTTCGTTGTTTCGTTGTTTCGTTGTTTCGTTGTTTCGTTGTTTCGTTGTTTCGTTGTTTCGTTGTTTCGTTGTTTCGTTGTTTCGTTGTTTCGTTGTTTCGTTGTTTCGTTGTTTCGTTGTTTCGTTGTTTCGTTGGTTCTTTTGTTTCTTTGTCTCTTTGTTCGTTTGTTCGTTTGTTCGTTTATTCGTTTGTTCATTTGTTCTTTTGTTCGTTGGTTCGTTGGTTCGTTGGTTCGTTGATTCGTTGATTCGTTGTTTCGTTGTTTCGTTGTTTCGTTGTTTCGTTGTTTCGTTGTTTCGTTGTTTCGTTGTTTCGTTGTTTCGTTGTTTCGTTGTTTCGTTGTTTCGTTGTTTCGTTGTTTCGTTGTTTCGTTGTTTCGTTGTTTCGTTGTTTCTTTGTTTCGTTGGTTCTTTTGTTTCTTTGTCTCTTTGTTCGTTTGTTCATTTGTTCTTTTGTTCGTTTGTTCGTTGGTTCGTTGGTTCGTTGGTTCGCTGGTTCGTTGGTTCGTTGGTTCGTTGGTTCGTTGGTTCGTTGATTCGTTGGTTCGTTGGTTCGTTGGTTCGTTGGTTCGTTGTTTCGTTGTTTCGTTGTTTCGTTGTTTCGTTGTTTCGTTGTTTCGTTGTTTCGTTGTTTCGTTGTGTCGTTGCTTCGTAGGTTCTTTTGTTTCTTTGTCTCTTTGTTCGTTTGTTCATTTGTTCTTTTGTTCGTTTGTTCGTTGGTTCGTTGGTTCGTTGGTTCGTTGGTTCGTTGGTTCGTTGTTTCGTTGTTTCGTTGTTTCGTTGTTTCGTTGTTTCGTTGGTTCGTTGGTTCGTTGGTTCGTTGGTTCGTTGGTTCGTTGGTTCGTTGGTTCGTTGGTTCGTTGGTTCGTTGGTTCTTTGGTTCGTTGGTTCGTTGGTTCGTTGGTTCGTTGGTTCGTTGGTTCGTTGGTTCGTTGGTTCGTTGGTTCGTTGGTTCGTTGGTTCCTTGGTTCCTTGGTTCCTTGGTTCGTTGGTTCGTTGGTTCGTTGGTTCGTTGGTTCGTTGGTTCGTTGGTTCGTTGGTTCGTTGGTTCGTTGTTTCGTTGTTTCGTTGTTTCGTTGTTTCGTTGGTTCGTTGGTTCGTTGGTTCGTTGGTTCTTTGGTTCGTTGGTTCGTTGGTTCGTTGGTTCGTTGGTTCGTTGGTTCTTTGGTTCGTTGGTTCGTTGGTTCGTTGGTTCGTTGGTTCGTTGGTTCGTTGTTTCGTTGTTTCGTTGTTTCGTTGTTTCGTTGTTTCGTTGTTTCGTTGTTTCGTTGTTTCGTTGATTCGTTGTTTCGTTGTTTCGTTGTTTCGTTGTGTCGTTGTTTCGTTGGTTCTTTTGTTTCTTTGTCTCTTTGTTCGTTTGTTCATTTGTTCTTTTGTTCGTTTGTTCGTTGGTTCGTTGGTTCGTTGGTTCGTTGGTTCGTTGTTTCGTTGTTTCGTTGTTTCGTTGTTTCGTTGTTTCGTTGTTTCGTTGTTTCGTTTTTTCGTTGTTTCGTTGTTTCGTTGTTTCGTTGTTTCGTTGTTTCGTTGTTTCGTTGTTTCGTTGTTTCGTTGTTTCGTTGTTTCGTTGTTTCGTTGTTTCGTTGGTTCGTTGGTTCGTTGGTTCGTTGGTTCGTTGGTTCTTTGGTTCGTTGGTTCGTTGGTTCTTTGGTTCGTTGGTTCGTTGGTTCGTTGGTTCGTTGGTTCGTTGGTTCGTTGGTTCCTTGGTTCGTTGGTTCGTTGGTTCGTTGGTTCGTTGGTTCGTTGGTTCGTTGGTTCGTTGTTTCGTTGTTTCGTTGTTTCGCTGATTCGTTGTTTCGTTGTTTCGTTGTTTCGTTGTTTCGTTGTTTCGTTGTTTCGTTGTTTCGTTTTTTCGTTGTTTCGTTGTTTCGTTGTTTCGTTGTTTCGTTGTTTCGTTGTTTCGTTGTTTCGTTGTTTCGTTGTTTCGTTGTTTCGTTGTTTCGTTGTTTCGTTGTTTCGTTGTTTCGTTGTTTCGTTGTTTCGTTGTTTTCGTTGTTTCGTTGTTTCGTTGGTTCTTTTGTTTCTTTGTCTCTTTGTTCGTTTGTTCGTTTGTTCGTTTATTCGTTTGTTCATTTGTTCTTTTGTTCGTTGGTTCGTTGGTTCGTTGGTTCGTTGATTCGTTGATTCGTTGTTTCGTTGTTTCGTTGTTTCGTTGTTTCGTTGTTTCGTTGTTTCGTTGTTTCGTTGTTTCGTTGTTTCGTTGTTTCGTTGTTTCGTTGTTTCGTTGTTTCGTTGTTTCGTTGTTTCGTTGTTTCGTTGTTTCGTTGTTTCGTTGTTTCTTTGTTTCGTTGGTTCTTTTGTTTCTTTGTCTCTTTGTTCGTTTGTTCATTTGTTCTTTTGTTCGTTTGTTCGTTGGTTCGTTGGTTCGTTGGTTCGCTGGTTCGTTGGTTCGTTGGTTCGTTGGTTCGTTGGTTCGTTGATTCGTTGGTTCGTTGGTTCGTTTGTTCATTTGTTCTTTTGTTCGTTTGTTCGTTGGTTCGTTGGTTCGTTGGTTCGTTGGTTCGTTGGTTCGTTGTTTCGTTGTTTCGTTGTTTCGTTGTTTCGTTGGTTCGTTGGTTCGTTGGTTCGTTGGTTCGTTGGTTCGTTGGTTCGTTGGTTCGTTGGTTCGTTGGTTCGTTGGTTCGTTGGTTCTTTGGTTCGTTGGTTCGTTGGTTCGTTGGTTCGTTGGTTCGTTGGTTCGTTGGTTCGTTGGTTCGTTGGTTCGTTGGTTCGTTGGTTCCTTGGTTCCTTGGTTCCTTGGTTCGTTGGTTCGTTGGTTCGTTGGTTCGTTGGTTCGTTGGTTCGTTGGTTCGTTGGTTCGTTGGTTCGTTGTTTCGTTGTTTCGTTGTTTCGTTGTTTCGTTGTTTCGTTGGTTCGTTGGTTCGTTGGTTCGTTGGTTCGTTGGTTCTTTGGTTCGTTGGTTCGTTGGTTCGTTGGTTCGTTGGTTCGTTGGTTCGTTGGTTCGTTGGTTCGTTGGTTCGTTGGTTCGTTGGTTCCTTGGTTCGTTGGTTCGTTGGTTCGTTGGTTCGTTGGTTCGTTGTTTCGTTGTTTCGTTGTTTCGTTGTTTCGTTGTTTCGTTGTTTCGTTGTTTCGTTGTTTCGTTGTTTCGTTGTTTCGTTGTTTCGTTGTTTCGTTGTTTCGTTGTTTCGTTGTTTCGTTGTTTCGTTGTTTCGTTGTTTCGTTGTTTCGTTGTTTCGTTGTTTCGTTGTTTCGTTGTTTCGTTGTTTCGTTGTTTCGTTGTTTCGTTGTTTTCGTTGTTTCGTTGTTTCGTTGTTTCGTTGTTTCGTTGTTTCGTTGGTTCGTTGGTTCTTTGTTTCGTTGGTTCGTTGGTTCGTTGGTTCGTTGGTTCGTTGGTTCGTTGGTTCGTTGGTTCGTTGGTTCGTTGGTTCGTTGTTCGTTGGTTCGTTGGTTCCTTGGTTCGTTGGTTCGTTGGTTCGTTGGTTCGTTGGTTCGTTGGTTCGTTGGTTCGTTGGTTCGTTGTTTCGTTGATTCGTTGTTTCGTTGTTTCGTTGTTTCGTTGGTTCGTTGGTTCGTTGGTTCGTTGGTTCGTTGGTTCTTTGGTTCGTTGCTTCGTTGGTTCTTTTGTTTCTTTGTCTCTTTGTTCGTTTGTTCATTTGTTCTTTTGTTCGTTTGTTCGTTTGTTCGTTTGTTCGTTGGTTCGTTGGTTCGTTGGTTCGTTGGTTCGTTGTTTCGTTGTTTCGTTGTTTCGTTGTTTCGTTGTTTCGTTGGTTCGTTGGTTCGTTGGTTCGTTGGTTCGTTGGTTCTTTGGTTCCTTGGTTCGTTGGTTCGTTGGTTCGTTGGTTCGTTGGTTCGTTGTTTCGTTGGTTCGTTGGTTCGTTGTTTCGTTGTTTCGTTGTTTCGTTGTTTCGTTGTTTCGTTGTTTCGTTGTTTCGTTGTTTCGTTGTTTCGTTGTTTCGTTGTTTCGTTGTTTCGTTGTTTCGTTGTTTCTTTGTTTCGTTGTTTCGTTGTTTCGTTGTTTCGTTGTTTCGTTGTTTCGTTGTTTCGTTGTTTCGTTGTTTCGTTGGTTCTTTTGTTTCTTTGTCTCTTTGTTCGTTTGTTCATTTGTTCTTTTGTTCGTTTGTTCGTTGGTTCGTTGGTTCGTTGGTTCGCTGGTTCGTTGGTTCGTTGGTTCGCTGGTTCGTTGGTTCGTTGTTTCGTTGTTTCGTTGTTTCGTTGTTTCGTTGTTTCGTTGTTTCGTTGTGTCGTTGCTTCGTTGGTTCTTTTGTTTCTTTGTCTCTTTGTTCGTTTGTTCATTTGTTCTTTTGTTCGTTTGTTCGTTGGTTCGTTGGTTCGTTGGTTCGTTGGTTCGTTGGTTCGTTGTTTCGTTGTTTCGTTGTTTCGTTGTTTCGTTGTTTCGTTGGTTCGTTGGTTCGTTGGTTCGTTGGTTCGTTGGTTCGTTGGTTCGTTGGTTCGTTGGTTCGTTGGTTCGTTGGTTCGTTGGTTCGTTGGTTCGTTGGTTCGTTGGTTCGTTGGTTCGTTGGTTCGTTGGTTCGTTGGTTCGTTGGTTCGTTGGTTCGTTGGTTCGTTGGTTCGTTGGTTCCTTGGTTCGTTGGTTCGTTGGTTCGTTGGTTCGTTGGTTCGTTGGTTCGTTGGTTCGTTGTTTCGTTGTTTCGTTGTTTCGTTGTTTCGTTGGTTCGTTGGTTCGTTGGTTCGTTGGTTCTTTGGTTCGTTGGTTCGTTGGTTCGTTGGTTCGTTGGTTCGTTGGTTCGTTGTTCGTTGGTTCGTTGGTTCGTTGGTTCGTTGGTTCGTTGGTTCGTTGGTTCCTTGGTTCGTTGGTACGTTGGTTCGTTGGTTCGTTGGTTCGTTGGTTCGTTGGTTCGTTGTTTCGTTGTTTCGTTGTTTCGTTGTTTCGTTGTTTCGTTGTTTCGTTGTTTCGTTGTTTCGTTGTTTCGTTGTTTCGTTGTTTCGTTGTTTCGTTGTTTCGTTGTTTCGTTGTTTCGTTGTTTCGTTGTTTCGTTGTTTCGTTGTTTCGTTGTTTCGTTGTTTCGTTGTTTCGTTGTTTCGTTGTTTCGTTGTTTCGTTGGTTCTTTTGTTTCTTTGTCTCTTTGTTCGTTTGTTCGTTTGTTCGTTTGTTCATTTGTTCTTTTGTTCGTTGGTTCGTTGGTTCGTTGTTTCGTTGATTCGTTGATTCGTTGTTTCGTTGTTTCGTTGTTTCGTTGTTTCGTTGTTTCGTTGTTTCTTTGTTTCGTTGTTTCGTTGTTTCGTTGTTTCGTTGTTTCGTTGTTTCGTTGTTTCGTTGTTTCGTTGTTTCGTTGGTTCTTTTGTTTCTTTGTCTCTTTGTTCGTTTGTTCATTTGTTCTTTTGTTCGTTTGTTCGTTGGTTCGTTGGTTCGTTGGTTCGCTGGTTCGTTGGTTCGTTGGTTCGCTGGTTCGTTGGTTCGTTGATTCGTTGGTTCGTTGGTTCGTTGGTTCGTTGGTTCGTTGTTTCGTTGTTTCGTTGTTTCGTTGTTTCGTTGTTTCGTTGTTTCGTTGTTTCGTTGTTTCGTTGTTTCGTTGTTTCGTTGTTTCGTTGTTTCGTTGTTTCGTTGTTTCGTTGTGTCGTTGCTTCGTTGGTTCTTTTGTTTCTTTGTCTCTTTGTTCGTTTGTTCATTTGTTCTTTTGTTCGTTTGTTCGTTTGTTCGTTGGTTCGTTGGTTCGTTGGTTCGTTGGTTCGTTGGTTCGTTGTTTCGTTGTTTCGTTGGTTCGTTGGTTCGTTGGTTCTTGGTTCGTTGGTTCTTTGGTTCGTTGGTTCGTTGGTTCCTTGGTTCGTTGGTTCGTTGGTTCGTTGGTTCGTTGGTTCCTTGGTTCGTTGGTTCGTTGGTTCGTTGGTTCGTTGGTTCGTTGGTTCGTTGGTTCGTTGTTTCGTTGTTTCGTTGTTTCGTTGTTTCGTTGTTTCGTTGTTTCGTTGTTTCGTTGTTTCGTTGTTTCGTTGTTTCGTTGTTTCGTTGTTTCGTTGTTTCGTTGTTTCGTTGTTTCGTTGTTTCGTTGTTTCGTTGTTTCGTTGTTTCGTTGTTTCGTTGTTTCGTTGTTTCGTTGTTTCGTTGTTTCGTTGTTTCGTTGTTTCGTTGTTTCGTTGTTTCGTTGCTTCGTTGCTTCGTTGCTTCGTTGCTTCGTTGCTTCGTTGCTTCGTTGTTTCGTTGTTTCGTTGTTTCGTTGTTTCGTTGTTTCGTTGTTTCGTTGTTTCGTTGTTTCGTTGTTTCGTTGTTTCGTTGTTTCGTTGTTTCGTTGTTTCGTTGTTTCGTTGTTTCGTTGTTTCGTTGTTTCGTTGTTTCGTTGTTTCGTTGTTTCGTTGTTTCGTTGTTTCGTTGTTTCGTTGTTTCGTTGTTTCGTTGTTTCGTTGTTTCGTTGTTTCGTTGTTTCGTTGTTTCGTTGTTTCGTTGCTTCGTTGCTTCGTTGTTTCGTTGTTTCGATGTTGTGCCCAGGCAACGCCCAAGCACACGTGTCACGCGACATATTATACTTCATATTAACCATTATACTACTCCAGAACGTTCGAGACGTTCCTAAGCAAAATCAGTTGCGAGGCAAAGCGCGAAACTACAAAATCAGCGAAATTGCGAGCGTTGCAACGTGACCATGCACGGCAACGCGAAGCGACGGCACCACGCCCAATAGCGCAATAAAAACCGATTTGCCGCCGCAAATCGAGAGACTCTAGAGCCGACTCTCGACCAGTTAACACGGTTAATTCCTACTTGTACACTCCGGTCTAGTTTAAGTGTTTTTGAATAAAGACTTAGTCTTTGGGTTTAATCACACTTGGGGTAGTTCATCCGGTGGATTCTCATCCTTTAATTACTCCCGAACCCACGATTACGCCAGATCCCGTACCAGCCTTGCGAGCCATCACGCAGGGCACAACAAAATTGGTGGCAGCGGTGGGATCTGCATCGTAAAGATTTTACCGAGCCTTGACGCAACCGATTGATCGACGTCGACTGAGGTTGAACTACCTCCGACAAGATTATTGGATCATCGCAATCTCGTAGGCCAAAACAGGCCATCGTCGCTACCGAGGTAGCACAGAGGACCGAGGAACGGCCTTTGAGAAGACGTTCGACGCAGCCCGAACGACGACGAGCCTGGTGTCGAGTAAAATCAGCCTGAGAGTGAACGGGTGAAACTACCGTCTATCAAACACCAAATCCATCTACGAGGACGTCACTGATCTGAGGATCAGGACGCACGAGAGGACTTGGAGACCGAGGAACCTGTAGGAGCCGCACCTGAAGGACGGACGGAGAGCCGTTCACGGGAAGCAGCCGTCGGAGCACGCAGCGAACAGCTGTACGAATCGACCTTGCTGGGTCCAGTTTCAGCTTATCACCGCCGTTGGTTCACAGACGAGAGGACCCCTGACCGAGCCGACGACATGTGGTTGCGAGCAGCCTTGTGAGTAACAGAATAGCGCAAACGTACATATTGTAAACCAGAGTCCTATATAAAAATAGAAACGGTACATGCATGTCTATAGAAGAAGAACGCGCAAATCGATTCAAACTCCCGGGTCAAAGAAGTTTGTCGAGATCATTCGAATCATTTTTCAATAAAAAGCTAACTTTCGAACGCGAAGAATTAGACCTTCTACCTTCTATAGACCATCCAAGATCGTCTCGCCGAACACTTCGACCGCCGCCGTTGCGACTAAGCGTTAGAAAAGACGACGATTCAAGTGCCGAATCGTCTCCGGAAAACTTTGTAACACCGAATAGAGAATACCCGATCGTGCTAGCGGATTTTAGTTTGTTGGACATAGAAGGAACAGAAGAAAGCGAAATGTCGCTAAACGCGGGAAGTAGCCTCCCGGTACCAAACGTAAAATTATTATCTACCGCGCTGTCGTTAGTCGACAAATTCGTAGGAAAATCGTCAGACGAACTTGCAGAATTTTTGAAGTCTTATACAAGCGCCTCGGAGTTTGTCCCCGCGAATGAATTGCCACGATTCTTGAAAACAGTGATAGGTACAAAAATTAAAGGCAAAGCAGCCAAGGTATTAGAGTACAAAGATATAGATACTTTCGATAAATTAAAGGACATCTTAACTTCACTATTCGTAGACAAAAGATCAATAGGAGCAGTTGGAGCAGAGTTTCATGCCTGCCACCAACGAGAAGGCGAAAGCGTAAAATTATTCGCGTGTAGAGTAGAAGAATTAGCTGGGGAATTATCGGAACTATCGGTAAAACCAGGGAACAGCGACGAAGTAAATAACGCGTTAACAGAATCAGTGCAAGAACGCGCCCTCGATGTTTTCACCCTCGGGTTGAATTTAAAACTGAGAACGATCATAAGGTCTCGAAATTACACAACGCTAAATGCAGCTATCGCCGCAGCTATAGAGGAGGAACAAGCGATGGGTCTAAACACCTCGCGAAATTTTAGGAAGCTCGATGATCAACCCAAAAGAAGAGAAGGATCTAACGTACCGCGCTGCGAACGCTGCAATAAATTAGGGCATTTGGCGAGGAATTGCTATACGCGATTAAGCATGCCGCGAATAAACTATCAGCCGCAACAGACGCACATAAAAAGGGAAGTACAGCGCGTCACAGTAGTCTGCCACTATTGCAAGAAACCAGGACACCAAATCAGGGAATGCAGGGCCAGAGAAAGGGCAAACGAACGAGAAAATAGACCGCGCTATACAAACACGAGTTACAGGCGCGACGACTCTAGACAGAATTTTAGCAGAACTCCGGGCCGAGAATCACATAGCGGGAATCGAGATTACCCAAACACGGGCCACGGGACAACCGACGATAGACAGACTAACACAGGGCCTAGAGTGGATTCGTATCGAGCGAATCTAGTAATGACTTCCAAAATAGAAAACACCGTCGAAATCAGAGCATCAGAACTAGTAAAAGGAAAAGCGAGCCTGCTAGTCGACACCGGTGCCGATATTACACTAATAAAGATAGGGAAGGTGCTGGGCGACGTCCACGCCCAAGACGAAATAGTGTCCTTGCGAGGAATAGCCCCAATGGAAATCAAAACGCTGTGCCTAATACAATTAAACGTAGAGGTCGGGAACAAACTCATAACGCATCCCTGTCGGTTAGTGAGAGATGACTTCCCATTAGAAGCAGACGGAATTCTGGGACAAGATTTCATGACTAAGCACGACGTATGCATTCGGGCAAATCAAGGAATAGAATTGTACGGAACACGGTTCCCCTACTCTGGAGGAGGCAACGTAACATTAAAACCGCGATCAGAAACAATTCTCTTAGCCAAAACGACGGAAAAAGGAGAAGGAATAGTAGAGGGACAGCCGATCAAGCCAGGGATACTCATAGGGAACTCATTAACGATAGGCAATGACGGAAAATGCATAATAAGCATAATGAACACCACAGCAGACGAAGTTCTTATCAGTACGCCGACCGTGACATTAGAATCACTGACGAGCGAAAACGTTGACCCGACGGACGCGACCTGCGACAAAGATCGCGACACGCCGACACATATGGTACACGCTGTACACGGGAGAAATAGAATGCAAATCTTGCGCGAAAGCCTCAGGACCGAACACTTAAATAGCGAAGAAAAAACCAGCTTACTCGAGCTCTGCGAAAAATACAATGAAATATTCGGATTAGAAGGAGACAAACTAGGATACTCCAAAAAAGCGGAACACTCAATTACTCTAACCCAAGGTACTAAACCTATATACGTGAAGCCGTATAGACTACCTCAAGCGCATACGGAAGAAGTAGATAAACAAGTTCAGGAAATGGTAAAAGAAGGAATAATTAGACCAAGCGCCAGCCAATGGAACGCTCCCTTGCTAGTAGTCCCGAAAAAACCAGATGCTACAGGTAAACGCAGGCTAAGAGTGGTAGTAGATTTCAGAAAGGTAAACGACGCGACGATAGGCGATTCGTATCCCTTGCCGAATATAACAGATATTTTAGATCAATTAGGCGGAGCAAAATATTTCTCAACCTTAGATTTAGCTTCAGGGTTCCATCAAATAGCTATGAAGGAGGAAGATCGTGAAAAAACCGCATTCTCGACGCCATACGGACATTTCGAGTATAATAGAATGCCATTTGGGCTTAAAAACGCTCCCGCGACATTTCAAAGGTTAATGAACACCGTACTGTCAGGCTTACAGGGAATAAAATGTTTCGTGTATTTAGACGACATAGTCGTCTACGGACGCTCATTGAAGGAGCACCAAGAACGATTAAAACTCGTATTCGAACGCATACAAGAAAGTGGCCTAAAACTTCAACCCAACAAGTGCGAATTCCTACGCAAAGAAACAATATACCTAGGACACATAATAACCGAAAACGGCATCAAGCCAGACCCATCTAAACTAGAAGCTGTCCGAAGCTTCCCGGTACCTAAAGGAATAAAAGACGTGCAATCCTTTTTAGGCCTAGCTGGATATTATAGGAGATTCATAGCGGAGTTTTCACAGATTGCAAAACCTTTGACACAACTGTTAAAGAAAGACCAAGCATTCAGATGGACTGCACAGGAGCAGGAAGCTCTCGAGATTCTAAAAGAAAAATTAACGACAGCACCAGTATTGCAATATCCAGATTTCTCAAAACCGTTTGTTCTAACAACAGACGCTTCCGGAAAAGCGATAGGAGCAGTATTATCGCAAGGAAAAATAGGACAAGATTTGCCAATAGCGTACGCGAGTAGAGTATTGAATAAGGCGGAAGAGAATTATAGCACCATCGAAAAGGAATTGTTAGCCATCGTATGGGCAACGCAACACTTCAGACCATACGTATACGGCACTAAATTCAAAATCGTGACGGACCATAAGCCACTCACTTGGCTTTTCAACGTAAAGGACCCCGGTTCTAGATTAATGAGATGGAAGTTGAAATTAGCAGAATACGACTATAGCATCGATTATAAGGCCGGAAAATAGAATAGGAACGCGGACGCCCTTAGCAGAATGTTCCCGATAACGCGCGGAGTGAAACAAAAGATCGACAACGAAACAATAGCCGGCGCCAGCGAAGACGACAGTGAACAAGAGAAGCCCCGATCGAATGGAGAAACGGACAACGCAACATACACGGAGGACGAAAAACTTCGAGTGCTACGCGAATTCCACGACACACCTCTGGGTGGACACTTAGGGGTAAAACGGACCCTAGAACGCATAAAATTAAATCATTCGTGGCCAGGAATGCGACAAGACGTAGAAAAGTACATCTCTAGATGTGAAAAATGCCAAAGAAATAAGCTATCGAGAATAACCAAAGCCCCCATGGTTATTACAGACACTCCCACGGAACCATTCGAGAAATGCGCACTAGACATCGTAGGACCTTTACCCGAGACCGGCAGACGAAACAAATACATATTAACCTTTCAAGATCTTTTAACCAAATTCAGTAAGGCCATACCCCTCGAGAACCAAGAAGCGGATACCGTAGCTAGAGAATTCGTTACTAAAATAATTTGCGAATACGGCATTCCGCAGCGAGTACTAACAGATCAAGGAACTAATTTTCTAAGCCAAGTCTTTAAAAACGTATGTAGGTTACTAAAAATCGACAAAATCCAAACTACAGCCTACCACCCCCAATCGAACGGAGCGCTAGAAAGAAGCCACCGCACGCTGGCAGAATATTTAAAGAACTATATCGCAGAAGACCAGACTGACTGGGATGAATGGCTACCGTACGCGATGTTCACATACAATACTACCCCTCACACGTCTACTAGCTACACGCCCTACGAACTCGTTTTCGGAAGACAAGCTTCCTTACCAACCTCATTAAACCAAGCACCGCAACTAACATACACCTACGACAAATACGCTGAAGAATTACGCGAAAGACTACGGTCCACGAATAGCATCGCGCGCGAAACTATAGGGATCAATAAGGACAAGTCAAAAAGGCAATATGATAAAAGGACAGCTAACAAATTTTTCAAAATTGGGGAGCAAGTACTCCTACACGACGAGACAGTGAGACGCGGACGATCGAAAAAACTAACACCCGCGTGGATAGGACCCTACTCAATTCAAAACACGCACGACAATAATAACTACACTATAGGAAAGGGACGAAAAACGCGCCGCGTACACGCAAACCGGTTAAAACACTTCATAGAATAGGACAGGAACAAGGAAACGGTCGCAGTAGTGAAGGAAAGTAACGGTACGCAGACAAACTATTGAAAAAAAAAGGGAGGAGAAAAAATTTATTCAATTTAGGATATATGAGTCCAAATTAATATGTGTGTGTGTCACCCCCCAAGCGCGCCTATAATAGAAACCACGGACCTGGCCGCGTGAAGGGTTCCGGAAAACGATCGCCATGACGTTCTGGAACAATAACCAGACGCGGAATAACCAAAATAGAAAATTGCACTAGAAACAAAAAACACCTAACCGACAAAAACATTTGATACTCACCGTAAAGTGCCCGTATCCCCCACGCGTCCTCCGCGTCCAACCATTCAGCATTTTCGGCGGCGATTTGACGCCGCGCCGAGCGGTACTCCCGCACCGCCCGCCTGTACCCAATACTCATAAACCCGGACGGCGCCGGATATTCCAAAGACTAAAAATTTAAGAAAAGAGGAAACCAATTATAAAAACCCTACGCACTTCCACCAAAACACAAAACACCCAACAACTTGCACTAAACGTACCAGTAAAAACAGCGCGAGCTCGCGAGGAAGGCTTAAGAAACGCAACATGATGTCGCAACTGATCACAACGGAATGAGAAGCGACGAGACAATCGAGTCTCTTGCAAGGAAGAACTGCCTTACGTTAACAAAATTTTATCTCGCGCACGCAAGACAAGAGACTTCGCGACGAACAGAAAGATGCGTCGACTACACCTCGACATTATATTTTACAGGATTACCGTCCTACAATTGACGACACTACTCATAGGAGGAACAACCCCCGACACAGACTTCGCTATAAAAGAATTTCAAGATCACCCGGGCATTTACTTCGAAAACTTAGGCGATCTACAGATTTACCGGGATAGTTGGAAACTAATACTACACTTAGACATATCGTACATTTACCGACGCGAATCAAATCTCCAGGCAGCACTATATGACATACTTGCTCAGTGTAAAACACCTTCTACTAATAACTTACAAAAATTCTGTAAAACGTTTGGCACGAAAATTCAAAGCAAAGTAGACCGCGTAACCAAATTCCTTACTTACGTCCAACAAACCATAAGCTCCGCACCAAAACAGCGTCGCGGGCTAATAGACGGATTAGGTTACATAGGCAAATCACTCTTCGGACTAATGGATTCCGAAGACAGAAAGATAATCAACGACCAAATAGGCTTCTTAAATAAAAAGACAAGACAGTAGATTAAAGAATACAATCAAAGGGCAAATGCAAATTGTAAGAGCTAACGCCGAACTTCTAAATGAAACTATACACAACGTACAAGAAAATGAAAAAACCCTTTTAAACGCAACTTGGCAAATTCAATACTTACTACAACAGACGACTGACATTACTAGATTTCGAGAGACAATAGACGAAAACCTCATACTAATAAATAGCGTCGCGGAAACACTCCTGCGTGACACACAAGACTTGTTAGAATTCATAATGGATATAAAGAAAGGAGTCCTTAACCCACAATTAATGCCACCGGCACAAATCATAACATACCTCACTTCAGCACTCGCTCACATCCCGCAAGGATTAGACTTCCCGATCGGAATAAAACTAGAAAATATGCACGTCCTATACGACATCCTTACACTTTCCGCATTTTCGGATACGAAATCAATTACCGTAGTACTAGATATCCCATTGTTGAGCGCAAAGAAATTCAAATTAAGCAAGGTACACCCGGTACCCACAAAGGTAAACGATTCGTTCTACGCGTATATAGAACCCCTCGACTCATACGTGGTACTCGACACCTCGGTGCAAGATTACATACAACTAAGCAAAGAAGACCTAACAGAATGTAAAACTATAAACGAGCTATATCTCTGCACCTCAAACCATCCAATGTTCAAAGCGATACCATACGGACCCTGCGAAGTACAGTTGTACACAAAATTGACGCAAAAACCGAACAATTGTAAAATACGAATCATGACACTGAAACACACGATCCTGATAGAATTACAACAACCGGGCACATGGATTTATATCGCACCGAAACAAATACAACTAGCAGTAACCTGCGGCGATAAAAACACAAACATGTATAGTATTAAGGACTCTGGTATAATAACGATAAGAAATAAATGTACTATCACTACCGCCGAATTTACGATAGAAACCGGAAAACAATACGGAATAGAAAAAACATGGAACTACTTACCTGGTTACAATTTGACACTAGACGAAATTACGTTTCCACAGACCACTGTAAATTCGTACCGACATACCAATTTTGAACTTAAAAGAATAATCAAACACCCGGAAGAATTAAATAAAGTTAGTAAAAAATTTGAAGACTTACAAAACGATTTAGAAAAACCCGAGATTATACCAACCGAGTATCACTATAGCTTCTTTACACTATCCTCTGTGACGGGATTTATCACAACTACACTATGTATGTTCGCACTTTACAAATGCATTGTACGCTGCAAAGCAAAAACACCACGACACTGTACCACAGACAACACGAGTCGCGACAAAACAACACAAAAACCCGAAGCGATAATCAAAATAGTTAGTAAGGAGGAAACGTCTTCCACTAATTCTCTTTAAAATATACCATTATAAGCTAGTTAAGAAAAACCACATGTAAGTCGATGATAACCAATCCAACCATTACGAGTTTTGGGATTTCCCTAAGATAGTTTATCATCGGCAGAAAAAGCTATGGCTTTTCCTCCCCAAGGGGGGAGGGATGTTGTGCCCAGGCAACGCCCAAGCACACGTGTCACGCGACATATTATACTTCATATTAACCATTATACTACTCCAGAACGTTCGAGACGTTCCTAAGCAAAATCAGTTGCGAGGCAAAGCGCGAAACTACAAAATCAGCGAAATTGCGAGCGTTGCAACGTGACCATGCACGGCAACGCGAAGCGACGGCACCACGCCCAATAGCGCAATAAAACCGATTTGCCGCCGCAAATCGGGAGACTCTAGAGCCGACTCTCGACCAGTTAACACGGTTAATTCCTACTTGTACACTCCGGTCTAGTTTAAGTGTTTTTGAATAAAGACTTAGTCTTTGGGTTTAATCACACTTGGGGTAGTTCATCCGGTGGATTCTCATCCTTTAATTACTCCCGAACCCACGATTACGCCAGATCCCGTACCAGCCTTGCGAGCCATCACGCAGGGCACAACACTCGTTTTACTCGATTTACTCGTTTTACTCGTTTTACTCGTTTTACTCGTTTTACTCGCTTTACTCGCTTTACTCGCTTTACTCGTTTTACTCGTTTTACTCGTTTTACTCGTTTTACTCGTTTTACTCGTTTTACTCGTTTTACTGGTTTTACTCGTTTTACTCGATTTACTCGTTTTACTCGTTTTACTCGTTTTACTCGTTTTACTCGTTTAACTAGTTTTACTCGTTTTACTCGTTTTACTCGTTTTACTCGTTTTACTCGTTTTACTCGTTTTACTCGTTTTACTCGTTTTACTCGTTTTACTCGTTTTACTCGTTTTACTCGTTTTACTCGTTTTACTCGTTTTACTCGTTTTACTCGTTTTACTCGTTTTACTCGTTTTACTCGTTTTACTCGTTTTACTCGTTTTACTCGTTTTACTCGTTTTACTCGTTTTACTCGTTTTACTCGTTTTACTAGTTTTGCTCGTTTTACTCGTTTTACTCGTTTTACTCGTTTTACTCGTTTTACTCGTTTTACTCGTTTTACTCGTTTTACTCGTTTTACTCGTTTTACTCGTTTTACTCGTTTTACTAGTTTTACTCGTTTTACTCGTTTTACTAGTTTTGCTCGTTTTACTCGTTTTGCTCGTTTTACTCGTTTTACTGGTTTTACTAGTTTTACTAGTTTTACTCGTTTTACTCGTTTTACTAGTTTTACTAGTTTTACTCGTTTTACTCGTTTTACACGTTTTACTCGTTTTACTCGTTTTGCTCGTTTTACTCGTTTTACTCGTTTTCCTCGTTTTACTCGGTTTACTCGTTTTACTCGTTTTACTCGTTTTACTCGTTTTACTCGTTTTACTCGTTTTACTAGTTTTGCTCGTTTTACTCGTTTTGCTCGTTTTACTCGTTTTGCTCGTTTTACTCGTTTTGCTCGTTTTACTCGTTTTACTGGTTTTACTCGTTTTACTCGTTTTACTCGTTTTACTCGTTTTACTCGTTTTACTCGTTTTACTCGTTTTACTCGTTTTACTCGTTTTACTCGTTTTACTCGTTTAACTAGTTTTACTCGTTTTACTCGTTTTACTCGTTTTACTCGTTTTACTCGTTTTACTCGTTTTACTCGTTTTACTCGTTTTACTCGTTTTACTCGTTTTACTCGTTTTACTCGTTTTACTCGTTTTACTCGTTTTACTCGTTTTACTCGTTTTACTCGTTTTACTCGTTTTACTCGTTTTACTCGTTTTACTCGTTTTACTCGTTTTACTCGTTTTACTCGTTTTACTCGTTTTACTCGTTATACTCGTTTTACTAGTTTTACTAGTTTTACTAGTTTTACTAGTTTTGCTCGTTTTACTCGTTTACTCGTTTTACTCGTTTTACTCGTTTTACTCGTTTTACTCGTTTTACTCGTTTTACTCGTTTTACTCGTTTTACTCGTTTTACTCGTTTTACTCGTTTTACTCGTTTTACTCGATTTACTCGTTTTACTCGTTTTACTCGTTTTACTCGTTTTACTCGTTTTACTCGCTTTACTCGCTTTACTCGCTTTACTCGCTTTACTCGGTTTACTCGTTTTACTCGTTTTACTCGTTTTACTCGTTTTACTCGTTTTACTCGTTTTACTCGTTTTACTCGTTTTACTCGTTTTACTCGTTTTACTCGTTTTACTCGTTTTACTCGTTTTACTCGTTTTACTAGTTTTACTCGTTTTACTCGTTTTACTAGTTTTACTAGTTTTGCTCGTTTTACTCGTTTTACTCGTTTTACTCGTTTTACTCGTTTTACTAGTTTTGCTCGTTTTACTCGTTTTGCTCGTTTTACTCGTTTTACTGGTTTTACTAGTTTTACTTGTTTTACTCGTTTTGCTCGTTTTGCTCGTTTTACTCGTTTTACTCGTTTTACTCGTTTTACTCGTTTTACTCGTTTTACTAGTTTTACTCGTTTTACTCGTTTTACTAGTTTTACTAGTTTTGCTCGTTTTACTCGTTTTACTCGTTTTACTCGTTTTACTCGTTTTACTCGTTTTACTAGTTTTGCTCGTTTTACTCGTTTTGCTCGTTTTACTCGTTTTACTCGTTTTACTCGTTTTACTCGTTTTACTCGTTTTACTCGTTTTACTCGTTTTACTCGTTTTGCTCGTTTTACTCGTTTTTCTCGTTTTACTCGTTTTACTAGTTTTGCTCGTTTTACTCGTTTTGCTCGTTTTACTCGTTTTACTCGTTTTACTCGTTTTGCTCGTTTTACTCGTTTTGCTCGTTTTCCTCGTTTTACTCGTTTTACTCGTTTTACTCGTTTTACTCGTTTTACTCGTTTTACTCGTTTTACTCGTTTTACTCGTTTTACTCGTTTTACTCGTTTTACTCGTTTTACTCGATTTACTCGTTTAACTCGTTTTACTCGTTTTTACTAGTTTTGCTCGTTTTACTCGTTTTACTCGTTTTACTCGTTTTACTCGTTTTACTAGTTTTACTAGTTTTACTCGTTTTACTCGTTTTACTAGTTTTACTAGTTTTGCTCGTTTTACTCGTTTTACTCGTTTTACTCGATTTACTCGTTTAATTCGTTTTACTCGTTTTTACTAGTTTTGCTCGTTTTACTCGTTTTACTCGTTTTACTCGTTTTACTCGTTTTACTAGTTTTACTAGTTTTACTCGTTTTACTCGTTTTACTAGTTTTACTAGTTTTGCTCGTCTTACTCGTTTTACTCGTTTTACTCGTTTTACTCGTTTTACTCGTTTTACTAGTTTTACTCGTTTTACTCGTTTTACTCGTTTTACTCGTTTTACTCGTTTTACTCGTTTTACTCGTTTTACTCGTTTTACTCGTTTTACTCGTTTTACTCGTTTTACTCGTTTTACTCGTTTTACTCGTTTTACTCGTTTTACTCGTTTTACTCGTTTTACTCGTTTTACTCGTTTTACTCGTTTTACTCGTTTTACTCGTTTTACTCGTTTTACTCGTTTTACTAGTTTTACTAGTTTTGCTCGTTTTACTCGTTTTACTCGTTTTACTCGTTTTACTCGTTTTACTCGTTTTACTCGTTTTACTCGTTTTACTAGTTTTGCTCGTTTTACTCGTTTTACTGGTTTTACTCGTTTTACTGGTTTTACTAGTTCTACTAGTTTTACTCGTTTTACTCGTTTTACTCGTTTTACTCGTTTTACTCGTTTTACTCGTTTTACTCGTTTTACTCGTTTTACTCGTTTTACTCGTTTTACTCGTTTTACTCGTTTTACTCGTTTTACTCTTTTTACTCGTTTTACTCGTTTTACTCGTTTTACTCGTTTTACTCGTTTTACTCGTTTTACTCGTTTTACTCGTTTTTACTAGTTTTGCTCGTTTTACTCGTTTTACTCGTTTTACTCGTTTTACTCGTTTTACTCGTTTTACTCGTTTTACTCGTTTTACTCGTTTTACTCGTTTTACTCGTTTTACTCGTTTTACTCGTTTTACTCGTTTTACTCGTTTTACTCGTTTTTACTAGTTTTGCTCGTTTTACTCGTTTCACTCGTTTTACTCGTTTTACTCGTTTTACTCGTTTTACTCGTTTTACTCGTTTTACTCGTTTTACTCGCTTTACTCGCTTTACTCGCTTTACTCGCTTTACTCGTTTTACTCGTTTTACTCGTTTTACTCGTTTTACTCGTTTTACTCGATTTACTCGTTTTACTCGTTTTACTCGTTTTACTCGTTTTACTCGTTTAACTAGTTTTACTCGTTTTACTCGTTTTACTCGTTTTACTCGTTTTACTCGTTTTACTCGTTTTACTCGTTTTACTCGTTTTACTCGTTTTACTCGTTTTACTAGTTTTGCTCGTTTTACTCGTTTTGCTCGTTTTACTCGTTTTACTCGTTTTACTCGTTTTACTCGTTTTACTCGTTTTACTCGTTTTACTCGTTTTGCTCGTTTTACTCGTTTTACTCGTTTTCCTCGTTTTACTCGTTTTACTCGTTTTACTCGTTTTACTCGTTTTACTCGTTTTACTCGTTTTACTAGTTTTACTAGTTTTGCTCGTTTTACTCGTTTTTCTCGTTTTACTCGTTTTACTAGTTTTGCTCGTTTTACTCGTTTTGCTCGTTTTACTCGTTTTACTCGTTTTACTCGTTTTACTCGTTTTACTCGTTTTACTCGTTTTGCTCGTTTTACTCGTTTTGCTCGTTTTCCTCGTTTTACTCGTTTTACTCGTTTTACTCGTTTTACTCGTTTTACTCGTTTTACTCGTTTTACTCGTTTTACTCGTTTTACTCGTTTTACTCGTTTTACTCGTTTTACTCGTTTTACTCGTTTTACTCGATTTACTCGTTTAACTCGTTTTACTCGTTTTTACTAGTTTTGCTCGTTTTACTCGTTTTACTCGTTTTACTCGTTTTACTCGTTTTACTAGTTTTACTAGTTTTACTCGTTTTACTCGTTTTACTAGTTTTACTAGTTTTGCTCGTTTTACTCGTTTTACTCGTTTTACTCGATTTACTCGTTTAATTCGTTTTACTCGTTTTTACTAGTTTTGCTCGTTTTACTCGTTTTACTCGTTTTACTCGTTTTACTCGTTTTACTAGTTTTACTAGTTTTACTCGTTTTACTCGTTTTACTAGTTTTACTAGTTTTGCTCGTCTTACTCGTTTTACTCGTTTTACTCGTTTTACTCGTTTTACTCGTTTTACTCGTTTTACTCGTTTTACTAGTTTTGCACGTTTTACTCGTTTTGCTCGTTTTACTCGTTTTACTGGTTTTACTAGTTTTACTAGTTTTACTCGTTTTACTAGTTTTACTCGTTTTACTCGTTTTACTCGTTTTACTCGTTTTACTCGTTTTACTCGTTTTGCTCGTTTTACTCGTTTTACTCGTTTTCCTCGTTTTACTCGTTTTACTCGTTTTACTCGTTTTACTCGTTTTACTCGTTTTACTCGTTTTACTAGTTTTACTAGTTTTGCTCGTTTTACTCGTTTTTCTCGTTTTACTCGTTTTACTAGTTTTGCTCGTTTTACTCGTTTTGCTCGTTTTACTCGTTTTACTCGTTTTACTCGTTTTACTCGTTTTACTCGTTTTACTCGTTTTACTCGTTTTACTCGTTTTGCTCGTTTTACTCGTTTTGCTCGTTTTCCTCGTTTTACTCGTTTTACTCGTTTTACTCGTTTTACTCGTTTTACTCGTTTTACTCGTTTTACTCGTTTTACTCGTTTTACTCGTTTTACTCGTTTTACTCGTTTTACTCGTTTTACTCGTTTTACTCGATTTACTCGTTTAACTCGTTTTACTCGTTTTTACTAGTTTTGCTCGTTTTACTCGTTTTACTCGTTTTACTCGTTTTACTCGTTTTACTAGTTTTACTAGTTTTACTCGTTTTACTCGTTTTACTAGTTTTACTAGTTTTGCTCGTTTTACTCGTTTTACTCGTTTTACTCGATTTACTCGTTTAATTCGTTTTACTCGTTTTTACTAGTTTTGCTCGTTTTACTCGTTTTACTCGTTTTACTCGTTTTACTCGTTTTACTAGTTTTACTAGTTTTACTCGTTTTACTCGTTTTACTAGTTTTACTAGTTTTGCTCGTCTTACTCGTTTTACTCGTTTTACTCGTTTTACTCGTTTTACTCGTTTTACTCGTTTTACTCGTTTTACTAGTTTTGCTCGTTTTACTCGTTTTGCTCGTTTTACTCGTTTTACTGGTTTTACTAGTTTTACTAGTTTTACTCGTTTTACTAGTTTTACTCGTTTTACTCGTTTTACTCGTTTTACTCGTTTTACTCGTTTTACTCGTTTTACTCGTTTTACTCGTTTTACTCGTTTTACTCGTTTTACTCGTTTTACTCGTTTTACTCGTTTTACTCGTTTTACTAGTTTTACTCGTTTTACTCGTTTTACTCGTTTTACTCGTTTTACTCGTTTTACTCGTTTTACTCGTTTTACTCGTTTTACTCGTTTTACTAGTTTTGCTCGTTTTACTCGTTTTGCTCGTTTTACTCGTTTTACTGGTTTTACTAGTTTTACTTGTTTTACTCGTTTTACTCGTTTTGCTCGTTTTACTCGTTTTACTCGTTTTACTCGTTTTACTCGTTTTACTCGTTTTACTAGTTTTACTCGTTTTACTCGTTTTACTAGTTTTACTAGTTTTGCTCGTTTTACTCGTTTTACTTGTTTTACTCGTTTTACTCGTTTTACTAGTTTTGCTCGTTTTACTCGTTTTGCTCGTTTTACTCGTTTTACTCGTTTTACTCGTTTTACTCGTTTTGCTCGTTTTACTCGTTTTACTCGTTTTCCTCGTTTTACTCGTTTTACTCGTTTTACTCGTTTTACTCGTTTTACTCGTTTTACTCGTTTTACTAGTTTTACTAGTTTTGCTCGTTTTACTCGTTTTACTCGTTTTACTCGTTTTACTCGTTTTACTCGTTTTACTCGTTTTACTCGTTTTACTCGTTTTACTCGTTTTACTCGTTTTACTCGTTTTACTCGTTTTACTAGTTTTACTCGTTTTACTCGTTTTACTCGTTTTACTCGTTTTACTCGTTTTACTCGTTTTACTCGTTTTACTAGTTTTGCTCGTTTTACTCGTTTTGCTCGTTTTACTCGTTTTACTGGTTTTACTAGTTTTACTTGTTTTACTCGTTTTACTCGTTTTGCTCGTTTTGCTCGTTTTACTCGTTTTACTCGTTTTACTCGTTTTACTAGTTTTGCTCGTTTTACTCGTTTTGCTCGTTTTACTCGTTTTACTGGTTTTACTAGTTTTACTTGTTTTACTCGTTTTACTCGTTTTGCTCGTTTTACTCGTTTTACTCGTTTTACTCGTTTTACTCGTTTTACTCGTTTTACTCGTTTTACTAGTTTTACTCGTTTTACTCGTTTTACTAGTTTTACTAGTTTTGCTCGTTTTACTCGTTTTGCTCGTTTTACTCGTTTTACTCGTTTTACTAGTTTTGCTCGTTTTACTCGTTTTGCTCGTTTTACTCGTTTTACTCGTTTTACTCGTTTTACTCGTTTTACTCGTTTTACTCGTTTTACTCGTTTTACTCGTTTTACTCGTTTTACTAGTTTTACTAGTTTTGCTCGTTTTAC
>NW_027485647.1:0-33063 GCF_050908995.1 Andrena cerasifolii
TATCGGTTTTTCAATATCGGTTTTTCAATATCGGTTCTAATATCGGTTTCAATATCAGTTTTTCAATATCGGTTTTTCATTATTTGTTCTTCAATATCGGTTTTTCAATATCGGTTTTTCAATATCAGTTTTTCGATATCAGTTTTTCAATATTTGTTTTTCAATATCGGGTTTTCAATATCGGTTTTTCAATATCAGTTTTTCGATATCAGTTTTTCAATATTTGTTTTTCAATATCGGTTTTTCAATATCGGTTCTAATATCGGATTCAATATCGGTTTTGCAATATCAGTTTTTCGATATAGGTTTTTCAATATCGGTTTTTCAATATCGGTTTTTCAATATCGGTTCTAATATCGGTTTCAATATCAGTTTTTCAATATCAGTTTTTCGATATAGGTTTTTCAATATCGGTTTTTCAATATCGGTTTTTCAATATCGGTTCTAATATCGGTTTCAATATCAGTTTTTCATAATCGGTTTTTCAATATCAGTTTTTCGATATCAGTTTTTCAATATTTGTTTTTCAATATCGGTTTTTCAATATCGGTTCTAATATCGGATTCAATATCGGTTTTGCAATATCAGTTTTTCGATATAAGTTTTTCGATATCAGTTTTTCAATATTTGTTTTTCAATATCGGTTTTTCAATATCGGTTCTAATATCGGATTCAATATCGGTTTTGCAATATCAGTTTTTCGATATAGGTTTTTCAATATCGGTTTTTCAATATCGGTTTTGCAATATCAGTTTTTCGATATAGGTTTTTCAATATCGGTTTTTCAATATCGGTTCTAATATCGGTTTCAATATCAGTTTTTCGATATCAGTTTTTCAATATTTGTTTTTCAATATCGGGTTTTCAATATCGGTTTTTCAATATCAGTTTTTCGATATCAGTTTTTCAATATTTGTTTTTCAATATCGGTTTTTCAATATCGGTTCTAATATCGGATTCAATATCGGTTTTGCAATATCAGTTTTTCGATATAGGTTTTTCAATATCGGTTTTTCAATATCGGTTTTGCAATATCAGTTTTTCGATATAGGTTTTTCAATATCGGTTTTTCAATATCGGTTTTTCAATATCGGTTCTAATATCGGTTTCAATATCAGTGTTTCAATATCGGTTTTTCAATATTTGTTCTTCAATATCGGTTTTTCAATATCGGTTTTTCAATATCAGTTTTTGGATATCAGTTTTTCAACATTTGTTTTTCAATATCGGTTCTAATATCGGAATCAATATCGGCTTTTCAATATCGGTTTTTCAATATCAGTTTTTCGATATCAGTTTTTCAATATTTGTTTTTCAATATCGGTTCTAATATCGGTTTCATTATCGGTTTTTCAATATCGGTTTTTCAATATCGGTTCTAATATCGGTTTCAATATCAGTTTTTCAATATCGGTTTTTCAATATCGGTTTTTCAATATCGGTTCTAATATCGGAATCAATATCGGTTTTTCAATATCAGTTTTTCGATATCAGTTTTTCAATATTTGTTCTCCAATATCGGTTTTTGAATATCGGTTCTAATATCGGATTCAATATCGGGTTTTCAATATCGGTTTTTCAATATCAGTTTTTCGATATCAGTTTTTCAATATTTGTTTTTCAATATCGGTTTTTCAATATCGGTTCTAATATCGGATTCAATATCGGTTTTGCAATATCAGTTTTTCAATATCAGTTTTTCAATATCAGTTTTTCAATATCGGTTTTTGAATATTTGTTCTCCAATATCGGTTTTTGAATATCGGTTCTAATATCGGAATCATTATCGGCTTTTCAATATCGGTTTTTCAATATCAGTTTTTCGATATCAGTTTTTCAATATTTGTTTTTCAATATCGGTTTTTCAATATCGGTTTTTCAATATCGGTTCTAATATCGGAATCAATATCGGCTTTTCAATATCGGTTTTTCAATATCGGGTTTTCAATATCAGTTTTTCGATATCAGTTTTTCAATATTTGTTCTCCAATATCGGTTTTTGAATATCGGTTCTAATATCGGAATCATTATCGGCTTTTCAATATCGGTTTTTCAATATCAGTTTTTCGATATCAGTTTTTCAATATTTGTTTTTCAATATCGGTTTTTCAATATCGGTTCTAATATCGGTTTCAATATCGGTTTTTCAATATCGGTTTTTCAATATCAGTTTTTCGATATCAGTTTTTCAATATTTGTTTTTCAATATCGGTTCTAATATCGGAATCATTATCGGCTTTTCAATATCGGTTTTTCAATATCAGTTTTTCGATATCAGTTTTTCAATATTTGTTTTTCAATATCGGTTTTTCAATATCGGTTCTAATATCGGATTCAATATCGGTTTTGCAATATCAGTTTTTCAATATCAGTTTTTCGATATCAGTTTTTCAATATTTGTTCTCCAATATCGGTTTTTGAATATCGGTTCTAATATCGGATTCAATATCGGGTTTTCAATATCGGTTTTTCAATATCAGTTTTTCGATATCAGTTTTTCAATATTTGTTTTTCAATATCGGTTTTTCAATATCGGTTCTAATATCGGATTCAATATCGGTTTTGCAATATCAGTTTTTCAATATCAGTTTTTCAATATCAGTTTTTCAATATCGGTTTTTGAATATTTGTTCTCCAATATCGGTTTTTGAATATCGGTTCTAATATCGGAATCATTATCGGCTTTTCAATATCGGTTTTTCAATATCAGTTTTTCGATATCAGTTTTTCAATATTTGTTTTTCAATATCGGTTTTTCAATATCGGTTTTTCAATATCGGTTCTAATATCGGAATCAATATCGGCTTTTCAATATCGGTTTTTCAATATCGGGTTTTCAATATCAGTTTTTCGATATCAGTTTTTCAATATTTGTTCTCCAATATCGGTTTTTGAATATCGGTTCTAATATCGGAATCATTATCGGCTTTTCAATATCGGTTTTTCAATATCAGTTTTTCGATATCAGTTTTTCAATATTTGTTTTTCAATATCGGTTTTTCAATATCGGTTCTAATATCGGTTTCAATATCGGTTTTTCAATATCGGTTTTTCAATATCAGTTTTTCGATATCAGTTTTTCAATATTTGTTTTTCAATATCGGTTCTAATATCGGAATCATTATCGGCTTTTCAATATCGGTTTTTCAATATCAGTTTTTCGATATCAGTTTTTCAATATTTGTTTTTCAATATCGGTTTTTCAATATCGGTTCTAATATCGGATTCAATATCGGTTTTGCAATATCAGTTTTTCAATATCAGTTTTTCAATATCAGTTTTTCAATATCAGTTTTTCAATATCGGTTTTTGAATATTTGTTCTCCAATATCGGTTTTTGAATATCGGTTCTAATATCGGATTCAATATCGGGTTTTCAATATCGGTTTTTCAATATCAGTTTTTCGATATCAGTTTTTCAATATTTGTTTTTCAATATCGGTTTTTCAATATCGGTTCTAATATCGGATTCAATATCGGTTTTGCAATATCAGTTTTTCGATATAGGTTTTTCAATATCGGTTTTTCAATATCGGTTTTGCAATATCAGTTTTTCGATATAGGTTTTTCAATATCGGTTTTTCAATATCGGTTTTTCAATATCGGTTCTAATATCGGTTTCAATATCAGTTTTTCAATATCGGTTTTTCAATATTTGTTCTTCAATATCGGTTTTTCAATATCGGTTTTTCAATATCAGTTTTTCGATATCAGTTTTTCAATATTTGTTTTTCAATATCGGTTTTTCAATATCGGTTCTAATATCGGTTTCAATATCAGTTTTTCAATATCGGGTTTTCAATATCAGTTTTTCGATATCAGTTTTTCAATATTTGTTTTTCAATATCGGGTTTTCAATATCGGTTTTTCAATATCAGTTTTTCGATATCAGTTTTTCAATATTTGTTTTTCAATATCGGTTTTTCAATATCGGTTCTAATATCGGATTCAATATCGGTTTTGCAATATCAGTTTTTCGATATAGGTTTTTCAATATCGGTTTTTCAATATCGGTTTGTCAATATCGGTTCTAATATCGGTTTCAATATCAGTTTTTCAATATCAGTTTTTCGATATAGGTTTTTCAATATCGGTTTTTCAATATCGGTTCTAATATCGGTTTCAATATCAGTTTTTCATAATCGGTTTTTCAATATCAGTTTTTCGATATCAGTTTTTCAATATTTGTTTTTCAATATCGGTTTTTCAATATCGGTTCTAATATCGGATTCAATATCGGTTTTGCAATATCAGTTTTTCGATATAAGTTTTTCGATATCAGTTTTTCAATATTTGTTTTTCAATATCGGTTTTTGAATATCGGTTCTAATATCGGATTCAATATCGGGTTTTCAATATCGGTTTTTCAATATCAGTTTTTCGATATCAGTTTTTCAATATTTGTTTTTCAATATCGGTTTTTCAATATCGGTTCTAATATCGGATTCAATATCGGTTTTGCAATATCAGTTTTTCAATATCAGTTTTTCAATATCAGTTTTTCAATATCGGTTTTTGAATATTTGTTCTCCAATATCGGTTTTTGAATATCGGTTCTAATATCGGAATCATTATCGGCTTTTCAATATCGGTTTTTCAATATCAGTTTTTCGATATCAGTTTTTCAATATTTGTTTTTCAATATCGGTTTTTCAATATCGGTTTTTCAATATCGGTTCTAATATCGGAATCAATATCGGCTTTTCAATATCGGTTTTTCAATATCGGGTTTTCAATATCAGTTTTTCGATATCAGTTTTTCAATATTTGTTCTCCAATATCGGTGTTTGAATATCGGTTCTAATATCGGAATCATTATCGGCTTTTCAATATCGGTTTTTCAATATCAGTTTTTCGATATCAGTTTTTCAATATTTGTTTTTCAATATCGGTTTTTCAATATCGGTTCTAATATCGGTTTCAATATCGGTTTTTCAATATCGGTTTTTCAATATCAGTTTTTCGATATCAGTTTTTCAATATTTGTTTTTCAATATCGGTTTTTCAATATCGGTTCTAATATCGGATTCAATATCGGTTTTGCAATATCAGTTTTTCAATATCAGTTTTTCAATATCAGTTTTTCAATATCAGTTTTTCAATATCGGTTTTTGAATATTTGTTCTCCAATATCGGTTTTTGAATATCGGTTCTAATATCGGATTCAATATCGGGTTTTCAATATCGGTTTTTCAATATCAGTTTTTCGATATCAGTTTTTCAATATTTGTTTTTCAATATCGGTTTTTCAATATCGGTTCTAATATCGGATTCAATATCGGTTTTGCAATATCAGTTTTTCGATATAGGTTTTTCAATATCGGTTTTTCAATATCGGTTTTGCAATATCAGTTTTTCGATATAGGTTTTTCAATATCGGTTTTTCAATATCGGTTTTTCAATATCGGTTCTAATATCGGTTTCAATATCAGTTTTTCAATATCGGTTTTTCAATATTTGTTCTTCAATATCGGTTTTTCAATATCGGTTTTTCAATATCAGTTTTTCGATATCAGTTTTTCAATATTTGTTTTTCAATATCGGTTTTTCAATATCGGTTCTAATATCGGTTTCAATATCAGTTTTTCAATATCGGGTTTTCAATATCAGTTTTTCGATATCAGTTTTTCAATATTTGTTTTTCAATATCGGGTTTTCAATATCGGTTTTTCAATATCAGTTTTTCGATATCAGTTTTTCAATATTTGTTTTTCAATATCGGTTTTTCAATATCGGTTCTAATATCGGATTCAATATCGGTTTTGCAATATCAGTTTTTCGATATAGGTTTTTCAATATCGGTTTTTCAATATCGGTTTTTCAATATCGGTTCTAATATCGGTTTCAATATCAGTTTTTCAATATCGGTTTTTCATTATTTGTTCTTCAATATCGGTTTTTCAATATCGGTTTTTCAATATCAGTTTTTCGATATCAGTTTTTCAATATTTGTTTTTCAATATCGGGTTTTCAATATCGGTTTTTCAATATCAGTTTTTCGATATCAGTTTTTCAATATTTGTTTTTCAATATCGGTTTTTCAATATCGGTTCTAATATCGGATTCAATATCGGTTTTGCAATATCAGTTTTTCGATATAGGTTTTTCAATATCGGTTTTTCAATATCGGTTTTTCAATATCGGTTCTAATATCGGTTTCAATATCAGTTTTTCAATATCAGTTTTTCGATATAGGTTTTTCAATATCGGTTTTTCAATATCGGTTTTTCAATATCGGTTCTAATATCGGTTTCAATATCAGTTTTTCATAATCGGTTTTTCAATATCAGTTTTTCGATATCAGTTTTTCAATATTTGTTTTTCAATATCGGTTTTTCAATATCGGTTCTAATATCGGATTCAATATCGGTTTTGCAATATCAGTTTTTCGATATAAGTTTTTCGATATCAGTTTTTCAATATTTGTTTTTCAATATCGGTTTTTGAATATCGGTTCTAATATCGGATTCAATATCGGGTTTTCAATATCGGTTTTTCAATATCAGTTTTTCGATATCAGTTTTTCAATATTTGTTTTTCAATATCGGTTTTTCAATATCGGTTCTAATATCGGATTCAATATCGGTTTTGCAATATCAGTTTTTCAATATCAGTTTTTCAATATCAGTTTTTCAATATCGGTTTTTGAATATTTGTTCTCCAATATCGGTTTTTGAATATCGGTTCTAATATCGGAATCATTATCGGCTTTTCAATATCGGTTTTTCAATATCAGTTTTTCGATATCAGTTTTTCAATATTTGTTTTTCAATATCGGTTTTTCAATATCGGTTTTTCAATATCGGTTCTAATATCGGAATCAATATCGGCTTTTCAATATCGGTTTTTCAATATCAGTTTTTCGATATCAGTTTTTCAATATTTGTTCTCCAATATCGGTTTTTGAATATCGGTTCTAATATCGGAATCATTATCGGCTTTTCAATATCGGTTTTTCGATATAGGTTTTTCAATATCGGTTTTTCAATATCGGTTTTGCAATATCAGTTTTTCGATATAGGTTTTTCAATATCGGTTTTTCAATATCGGTTTTTCAATATCGGTTCTAATATCGGTTTCAATATCAGTTTTTCAATATCGGTTTTTCAATATTTGTTCTTCAATATCGGTTTTTCAATATCGGTTTTTCAATATCAGTTTTTCGATATCAGTTTTTCAATATTTGTTTTTCAATATCGGTTTTTCAATATCGGTTCTAATATCGGTTTCAATATCAGTTTTTCAATATCGGGTTTTCAATATCAGTTTTTCGATATCAGTTTTTCAATATTTGTTTTTCAATATCGGGTTTTCAATATCGGTTTTTCAATATCAGTTTTTCGATATCAGTTTTTCAATATTTGTTTTTCAATATCGGTTTTTCAATATCGGTTCTAATATCGGATTCAATATCGGTTTTGCAATATCAGTTTTTCGATATAGGTTTTTCAATATCGGTTTTTCAATATCGGTTTTTCAATATCGGTTCTAATATCGGTTTCAATATCAGTTTTTCAATATCGGTTTTTCATTATTTGTTCTTCAATATCGGTTTTTCAATATCGGTTTTTCAATATCAGTTTTTCGATATCAGTTTTTCAATATTTGTTTTTCAATATCGGGTTTTCAATATCGGTTTTTCAATATCAGTTTTTCGATATCAGTTTTTCAATATTTGTTTTTCAATATCGGTTTTTCAATATCGGTTCTAATATCGGATTCAATATCGGTTTTGCAATATCAGTTTTTCGATATAGGTTTTTCAATATCGGTTTTTCAATATCGGTTTTTCAATATCGGTTCTAATATCGGTTTCAATATCAGTTTTTCAATATCAGTTTTTCGATATAGGTTTTTCAATATCGGTTTTTCAATATCGGTTTTTCAATATCGGTTCTAATATCGGTTTCAATATCAGTTTTTCATAATCGGTTTTTCAATATCAGTTTTTCGATATCAGTTTTTCAATATTTGTTTTTCAATATCGGTTTTTCAATATCGGTTCTAATATCGGATTCAATATCGGTTTTGCAATATCAGTTTTTCGATATAAGTTTTTCGATATCAGTTTTTCAATATTTGTTTTTCAATATCGGTTTTTGAATATCGGTTCTAATATCGGATTCAATATCGGGTTTTCAATATCGGTTTTTCAATATCAGTTTTTCGATATCAGTTTTTCAATATTTGTTTTTCAATATCGGTTTTTCAATATCGGTTCTAATATCGGATTCAATATCGGTTTTGCAATATCAGTTTTTCAATATCAGTTTTTCAATATCAGTTTTTCAATATCGGTTTTTGAATATTTGTTCTCCAATATCGGTTTTTGAATATCGGTTCTAATATCGGAATCATTATCGGCTTTTCAATATCGGTTTTTCAATATCAGTTTTTCGATATCAGTTTTTCAATATTTGTTTTTCAATATCGGTTTTTCAATATCGGTTTTTCAATATCGGTTCTAATATCGGAATCAATATCGGCTTTTCAATATCGGTTTTTCAATATCGGGTTTTCAATATCAGTTTTTCGATATCAGTTTTTCAATATTTGTTCTCCAATATCGGTTTTTGAATATCGGTTCTAATATCGGAATCATTATCGGCTTTTCAATATCGGTTTTTCAATATCAGTTTTTCGATATCAGTTTTTCAATATTTGTTTTTCAATATCGGTTTTTCAATATCGGTTCTAATATCGGTTTCAATATCGGTTTTTCAATATCGGTTTTTCAATATCAGTTTTTCGATATCAGTTTTTCAATATTTGTTTTTCAATATCGGTTCTAATATCGGAATCATTATCGGCTTTTCAATATCGGTTTTTCAATATCAGTTTTTCGATATCAGTTTTTCAATATTTGTTTTTCAATATCGGTTTTTCAATATCGGTTCTAATATCGGATTCAATATCGGTTTTGCAATATCAGTTTTTCAATATCAGTTTTTCAATATCAGTTTTTCAATATCGGTTTTTGAATATTTGTTCTCCAATATCGGTTTTTGAATATCGGTTCTAATATCGGATTCAATATCGGGTTTTCAATATCGGTTTTTCAATATCAGTTTTTCGATATCAGTTTTTCAATATTTGTTTTTCAATATCGGTTTTTCAATATCGGTTCTAATATCGGATTCAATATCGGTTTTGCAATATCAGTTTTTCGATATAGGTTTTTCAATATCGGTTTTTCAATATCGGTTTTGCAATATCAGTTTTTCGATATAGGTTTTTCAATATCGGTTTTTCAATATCGGTTTTTCAATATCGGTTCTAATATCGGTTTCAATATCAGTTTTTCAATATCGGTTTTTCAATATTTGTTCTTCAATATCGGTTTTTCAATATCGGTTTTTCAATATCAGTTTTTCGATATCAGTTTTTCAATATTTGTTTTTCAATATCGGTTTTTCAATATCGGTTCTAATATCGGTTTCAATATCAGTTTTTCAATATCGGGTTTTCAATATCAGTTTTTCGATATCAGTTTTTCAATATTTGTTTTTCAATATCGGGTTTTCAATATCGGTTTTTCAATATCAGTTTTTCGATATCAGTTTTTCAATATTTGTTTTTCAATATCGGTTTTTCAATATCGGTTCTAATATCGGATTCAATATCGGTTTTGCAATATCAGTTTTTCGATATAGGTTTTTCAATATCGGTTTTTCAATATCGGTTTTTCAATATCGGTTCTAATATCGGTTTCAATATCAGTTTTTCAATATCGGTTTTTCATTATTTGTTCTTCAATATCGGTTTTTCAATATCGGTTTTTCAATATCAGTTTTTCGATATCAGTTTTTCAATATTTGTTTTTCAATATCGGGTTTTCAATATCGGTTTTTCAATATCAGTTTTTCGATATCAGTTTTTCAATATTTGTTTTTCAATATCGGTTTTTCAATATCGGTTCTAATATCGGATTCAATATCGGTTTTGCAATATCAGTTTTTCGATATAAGTTTTTCGATATCAGTTTTTCAATAATTGTTTTTCAATATCGGTTTTTCAATATCGGTTCTAATATCGGATTCAATATCGGTTTTGCAATATCAGTTTTTCGATATAGGTTTTTCAATATCGGTTTTTCAATATCGGTTTTGCAATATCAGTTTTTCGATATAGGTTTTTCAATATCGGTTTTTCAATATCGGTTTTTCAATATCGGTTCTAATATCGGTTTCAATATCAGTTTTTCGATATCAGTTTTTCAATATTTGTTTTTCAATATCGGGTTTTCAATATCGGTTTTTCAATATCAGTTTTTCGATATCAGTTTTTCAATATTTGTTTTTCAATATCGGTTTTTCAATATCGGTTCTAATATCGGATTCAATATCGGTTTTGCAATATCAGTTTTTCGATATAGGTTTTTCAATATCGGTTTTTCAATATCGGTTTTGCAATATCAGTTTTTCGATATAGGTTTTTCAATATCGGTTTTTCAATATCGGTTTTTCAATATCGGTTTTTCAATATCGGTTCTAATGTCGGTTTCAATATCAGTGTTTCAATATCGGTTTTTCAATATTTGTTCTTCAATATCGGTTTTTCAATATCGGTTTTTCAATATCAGTTTTTGGATATCAGTTTTTCAACATTTGTTTTTCAATATCGGTTCTAATATCGGAATCATTATCGGCTTTTCAATATCGGTTTTTCAATATCAGTTTTTCGATATCAGTTTTTCAATATTTGTTTTTCAATATCGGTTTTTCAATATCGGTTCTAATATCGGATTCAATATCGGTTTTGCAATATCAGTTTTTCAATATCAGTTTTTCAATATCAGTTTTTCAATATCGGTTTTTGAATATTTGTTCTCCAATATCGGTTTTTGAATATCGGTTCTAATATCGGAATCATTATCGGCTTTTCAATATCGGTTTTTCAATATCAGTTTTTCGATATCAGTTTTTCAATATTTGTTTTTCAATATCGGTTTTTCAATATCGGTTCTAATATCGGATTCAATATCGGTTTTGCAATATCAGTTTTTCGATATAGGTTTTTCAATATCGGTTTTTCAATATCGGTTTTGCAATATCAGTTTTTCGATATAGGTTTTTCAATATCGGTTTTTCAATATCGGTTTTTCAATATCGGTTCTAATATCGGTTTCAATATCAGTTTTTCAATATCGGTTTTTCAATATTTGTTCTTCAATATCGGTTTTTCAATATCGGTTTTTCAATATCAGTTTTTCGATATCAGTTTTTCAATATTTGTTTTTCAATATCGGTTTTTCAATATCGGTTCTAATATCGGTTTCAATATCAGTTTTTCAATATCGGGTTTTCAATATCAGTTTTTCGATATCAGTTTTTCAATATTTGTTTTTCAATATCGGGTTTTCAATATCGGTTTTTCAATATCAGTTTTTCGATATCAGTTTTTCAATATTTGTTTTTCAATATCGGTTTTTCAATATCGGTTCTAATATCGGATTCAATATCGGTTTTGCAATATCAGTTTTTCGATATAGGTTTTTCAATATCGGTTTTTCAATATCGGTTTTTCAATATCGGTTCTAATATCGGTTTCAATATCAGTTTTTCAATATCGGTTTTTCATTATTTGTTCTTCAATATCGGTTTTTCAATATCGGTTTTTCAATATCAGTTTTTCGATATCAGTTTTTCAATATTTGTTTTTCAATATCGGGTTTTCAATATCGGTTTTTCAATATCAGTTTTTCGATATCAGTTTTTCAATATTTGTTTTTCAATATCGGTTTTTCAATATCGGTTCTAATATCGGATTCAATATCGGTTTTGCAATATCAGTTTTTCGATATAGGTTTTTCAATATCGGTTTTTCAATATCGGTTTTTCAATATCGGTTCTAATATCGGTTTCAATATCAGTTTTTCAATATCAGTTTTTCGATATAGGTTTTTCAATATCGGTTTTTCAATATCGGTTTTTCAATATCGGTTCTAATATCGGTTTCAATATCAGTTTTTCATAATCGGTTTTTCAATATCAGTTTTTCGATATCAGTTTTTCAATATTTGTTTTTCAATATCGGTTTTTCAATATCGGTTCTAATATCGGATTCAATATCGGTTTTGCAATATCAGTTTTTCGATATAAGTTTTTCGATATCAGTTTTTCAATAATTGTTTTTCAATATCGGTTTTTCAATATCGGTTCTAATATCGGATTCAATATCGGTTTTGCAATATCAGTTTTTCGATATAGGTTTTTCAATATCGGTTTTTCAATATCGGTTTTGCAATATCAGTTTTTCGATATAGGTTTTTCAATATCGGTTTTTCAATATCGGTTTTTCAATATCGGTTCTAATATCGGTTTCAATATCAGTTTTTCGATATCAGTTTTTCAATATTTGTTTTTCAATATCGGGTTTTCAATATCGGTTTTTCAATATCAGTTTTTCGATATCAGTTTTTCAATATTTGTTTTTCAATATCGGTTTTTCAATATCGGTTCTAATATCGGATTCAATATCGGTTTTGCAATATCAGTTTTTCGATATAGGTTTTTCAATATCGGTTTTTCAATATCGGTTTTGCAATATCAGTTTTTCGATATAGGTTTTTCAATATCGGTTTTTCAATATCGGTTTTTCAATATCGGTTCTAATGTCGGTTTCAATATCAGTGTTTCAATATCGGTTTTTCAATATTTGTTCTTCAATATCGGTTTTTCAATATCGGTTTTTCAATATCAGTTTTTGGATATCAGTTTTTCAACATTTGTTTTTCAATATCGGTTCTAATATCGGAATCATTATCGGCTTTTCAATATCGGTTTTTCAATATCAGTTTTTCGATATCAGTTTTTCAATATTTGTTTTTCAATATCGGTTTTTCAATATCGGTTCTAATATCGGATTCAATATCGGTTTTGCAATATCAGTTTTTCAATATCAGTTTTTCAATATCAGTTTTTCAATATCGGTTTTTGAATATTTGTTCTCCAATATCGGTTTTTGAATATCGGTTCTAATATCGGAATCATTATCGGCTTTTCAATATCGGTTTTTCAATATCAGTTTTTCGATATCAGTTTTTCAATATTTGTTTTTCAATATCGGTTTTTCAATATCGGTTTTTCAATATCGGTTCTAATATCGGAATCAATATCGGCTTTTCAATATCGGTTTTTCAATATCGGGTTTTCAATATCAGTTTTTCGATATCAGTTTTTCAATATTTGTTCTCCAATATCGGTGTTTGAATATCGGTTCTAATATCGGAATCATTATCGGCTTTTCAATATCGGTTTTTCAATATCAGTTTTTCGATATCAGTTTTTCAATATTTGTTTTTCAATATCGGTTTTTCAATATCGGTTCTAATATCGGTTTCAATATCGGTTTTTCAATATCGGTTTTTCAATATCAGTTTTTCGATATCAGTTTTTCAATATTTGTTTTTCAATATCGGTTTTTCAATATCGGTTCTAATATCGGATTCAATATCGGTTTTGCAATATCAGTTTTTCAATATCAGTTTTTCAATATCAGTTTTTCAATATCGGTTTTTGAATATTTGTTCTCCAATATCGGTTTTTGAATATCGGTTCTAATATCGGAATCATTATCGGCTTTTCAATATCGGTTTTTCAATATCAGTTTTTCGATATCAGTTTTTCAATATTTGTTTTTCAATATCGGTTTTTCAATATCGGTTTTTCAATATCGGTTCTAATATCGGAATCAATATCGGCTTTTCAATATCGGTTTTTCAATATCGGGTTTTCAATATCAGTTTTTCGATATCAGTTTTTCAATATTTGTTCTCCAATATCGGTTTTTGAATATCGGTTCTAATATCGGAATCATTATCGGCTTTTCAATATCGGTTTTTCAATATCAGTTTTTCGATATCAGTTTTTCAATATTTGTTTTTCAATATTATCGGTTTTTCAATATCGGTTCTAATATCGGTTTCAATATCGGTTTTTCAATATCGGTTTTTCAATATCAGTTTTTCGATATCAGTTTTTCAATATTTGTTTTTCAATATCGGTTCTAATATCGGAATCATTATCGGCTTTTCAATATCGGTTTTTCAATATCAGTTTTTCGATATCAGTTTTTCAATATTTGTTTTTCAATATCGGTTTTTCAATATCGGTTCTAATATCGGATTCAATATCGGTTTTGCAATATCAGTTTTTCAATATCAGTTTTTCAATATCAGTTTTTCAATATCAGTTTTTCAATATCGGTTTTTGAATATTTGTTCTCCAATATCGGTTTTTGAATATCGGTTCTAATATCGGATTCAATATCGGGTTTTCAATATCGGTTTTTCAATATCAGTTTTTCGATATCAGTTTTTCAATATTTGTTTTTCAATATCGGTTTTTCAATATCGGTTCTAATATCGGATTCAATATCGGTTTTGCAATATCAGTTTTTCGATATAGGTTTTTCAATATCGGTTTTTCAATATCGGTTTTGCAATATCAGTTTTTCGATATAGGTTTTTCAATATCGGTTTTTCAATATCGGTTTTTCAATATCGGTTCTAATATCGGTTTCAATATCAGTTTTTCAATATCGGTTTTTCAATATTTGTTCTTCAATATCGGTTTTTCAATATCGGTTTTTCAATATCAGTTTTTCGATATCAGTTTTTCAATATTTGTTTTTCAATATCGGTTTTTCAATATCGGTTCTAATATCGGTTTCAATATCAGTTTTTCAATATCGGGTTTTCAATATCAGTTTTTCGATATCAGTTTTTCAATATTTGTTTTTCAATATCGGGTTTTCAATATCGGTTTTTCAATATCAGTTTTTCGATATCAGTTTTTCAATATTTGTTTTTCAATATCGGTTTTTCAATATCGGTTCTAATATCGGATTCAATGTCGGTTTTGCAATATCAGTTTTTCGATATAGGTTTTTCAATATCGGTTTTTCAATATCGGTTTTTCAATATCGGTTCTAATATCGGTTTCAATATCAGTTTTTCAATATCGGTTTTTCATTATTTGTTCTTCAATATCGGTTTTTCAATATCGGTTTTTCAATATCAGTTTTTCGATATCAGTTTTTCAATATTTGTTTTTCAATATCGGGTTTTCAATATCGGTTTTTCAATATCAGTTTTTCGATATCAGTTTTTCAATATTTGTTTTTCAATATCGGTTTTTCAATATCGGTTCTAATATCGGATTCAATATCGGTTTTGCAATATCAGTTTTTCGATATAGGTTTTTCAATATCGGTTTTTCAATATCGGTTTTTCAATATCGGTTCTAATATCGGTTTCAATATCAGTTTTTCAATATCAGTTTTTCGATATAGGTTTTTCAATATCGGTTTTTCAATATCGGTTTTTCAATATCGGTTCTAATATCGGTTTCAATATCAGTTTTTCATAATCGGTTTTTCAATATCAGTTTTTCGATATCAGTTTTTCAATATTTGTTTTTCAATATCGGTTTTTCAATATCGGTTCTAATATCGGATTCAATATCGGTTTTGCAATATCAGTTTTTCGATATAAGTTTTTCGATATCAGTTTTTCAATATTTGTTTTTCAATATCGGTTTTTGAATATCGGTTCTAATATCGGATTCAATATCGGGTTTTCAATATCGGTTTTTCAATATCAGTTTTTCGATATCAGTTTTTCAATATTTGTTTTTCAATATCGGTTTTTCAATATCGGTTCTAATATCGGATTCAATATCGGTTTTGCAATATCAGTTTTTCAATATCAGTTTTTCAATATCAGTTTTTCAATATCGGTTTTTGAATATTTGTTCTCCAATATCGGTTTTTGAATATCGGTTCTAATATCGGAATCATTATCGGCTTTTCAATATCGGTTTTTCAATATCAGTTTTTCGATATCAGTTTTTCAATATTTGTTTTTCAATATCGGTTTTTCAATATCGGTTTTTCAATATCGGTTCTAATATCGGAATCAATATCGGCTTTTCAATATCGGTTTTTCAATATCGGGTTTTCAATATCAGTTTTTCGATATCAGTTTTTCAATATTTGTTCTCCAATATCGGTTTTTGAATATCGGTTCTAATATCGGAATCATTATCGGCTTTTCAATATCGGTTTTTCAATATCAGTTTTTCGATATCAGTTTTTCAATATTTGTTTTTCAATATCGGTTTTTCAATATCGGTTCTAATATCGGTTTCAATATCGGTTTTTCAATATCGGTTTTTCAATATCAGTTTTTCGATATCAGTTTTTCAATATTTGTTTTTCAATATCGGTTCTAATATCGGAATCATTATCGGCTTTTCAATATCGGTTTTTCAATATCAGTTTTTCGATATCAGTTTTTCAATATTTGTTTTTCAATATCGGTTTTTCAATATCGGTTCTAATATCGGATTCAATATCGGTTTTGCAATATCAGTTTTTCAATATCAGTTTTTCAATATCAGTTTTTCAATATCGGTTTTTGAATATTTGTTCTCCAATATCGGTTTTTGAATATCGGTTCTAATATCGGATTCAATATCGGGTTTTCAATATCGGTTTTTTCAATATCAGTTTTTCGATATCAGTTTTTCAATATTTGTTTTTCAATATCGGTTTTTCAATATCGGTTCTAATATCGGATTCAATATCGGTTTTGCAATATCAGTTTTTCGATATAGGTTTTTCAATATCGGTTTTTCAATATCGGTTTTGCAATATCAGTTTTTCGATATAGGTTTTTCAATATCGGTTTTTCAATATCGGTTTTTCAATATCGGTTCTAATATCGGTTTCAATATCAGTTTTTCAATATCGGTTTTTCAATATTTGTTCTTCAATATCGGTTTTTCAATATCGGTTTTTCAATATCAGTTTTTCGATATCAGTTTTTCAATATTTGTTTTTCAATATCGGTTTTTCAATATCGGTTCTAATATCGGTTTCAATATCAGTTTTTCAATATCGGGTTTTCAATATCAGTTTTTCGATATCAGTTTTTCAATATTTGTTTTTCAATATCGGGTTTTCAATATCGGTTTTTCAATATCAGTTTTTCGATATCAGTTTTTCAATATTTGTTTTTCAATATCGGTTTTTCAATATCGGTTCTAATATCGGATTCAATATCGGTTTTGCAATATCAGTTTTTCGATATAGGTTTTTCAATATCGGTTTTTCAATATCGGTTTTTCAATATCGGTTCTAATATCGGTTTCAATATCAGTTTTTCAATATCGGTTTTTCATTATTTGTTCTTCAATATCGGTTTTTCAATATCGGTTTTTCAATATCAGTTTTTCGATATCAGTTTTTCAATATTTGTTTTTCAATATCGGGTTTTCAATATCGGTTTTTCAATATCAGTTTTTCGATATCAGTTTTTCAATATTTGTTTTTCAATATCGGTTTTTCAATATCGGTTCTAATATCGGATTCAATATCGGTTTTGCAATATCAGTTTTTCGATATAGGTTTTTCAATATCGGTTTTTCAATATCGGTTTTTCAATATCGGTTCTAATATCGGTTTCAATATCAGTTTTTCAATATCAGTTTTTCGATATAGGTTTTTCAATATCGGTTTTTCAATATCGGTTTTTCAATATCGGTTCTAATATCGGTTTCAATATCAGTTTTTCATAATCGGTTTTTCAATATCAGTTTTTCGATATCAGTTTTTCAATATTTGTTTTTCAATATCGGTTTTTCAATATCGGTTCTAATATCGGATTCAATATCGGTTTTGCAATATCAGTTTTTCGATATAAGTTTTTCGATATCAGTTTTTCAATAATTGTTTTTCAATATCGGTTTTTCAATATCGGTTCTAATATCGGATTCAATATCGGTTTTGCAATATCAGTTTTTCGATATAGGTTTTTCAATATCGGTTTTTCAATATCGGTTTTGCAATATCAGTTTTTCGATATAGGTTTTTCAATATCGGTTTTTCAATATCGGTTTTTCAATATCGGTTCTAATATCGGTTTCAATATCAGTTTTTCGATATCAGTTTTTCAATATTTGTTTTTCAATATCGGGTTTTCAATATCGGTTTTTCAATATCAGTTTTTCGATATCAGTTTTTCAATATTTGTTTTTCAATATCGGTTTTTCAATATCGGTTCTAATATCGGATTCAATATCGGTTTTGCAATATCAGTTTTTCGATATAGGTTTTTCAATATCGGTTTTTCAATATCGGTTTTGCAATATCAGTTTTTCGATATAGGTTTTTCAATATCGGTTTTTCAATATCGGTTTTTCAATATCGGTTCTAATGTCGGTTTCAATATCAGTGTTTCAATATCGGTTTTTCAATATTTGTTCTTCAATATCGGTTTTTCAATATCGGTTTTTCAATATCAGTTTTTGGATATCAGTTTTTCAACATTTGTTTTTCAATATCGGTTCTAATATCGGAATCAATATCGGCTTTTCAATATCGGTTTTTCAATATCAGTTTTTCAATATTTGTTTTTCAATATCGGTTTTTCAATATCGGTTCTAATATCGGTTTCATTATCGGTTTTTCAATATCGGTTTTTCAATATCGGTTCTAATATCGGTTTCAATATCAGTTTTTCAATATCGGTTTTTCAATATCGGTTTTTCAATATCGGTTCTAATATCGGAATCAATATCGCCTTTTCAATATCGGTTTTTCAATATCAGTTTTTCGATATCAGTTTTTCAATATTTGTTCTCCAATATCGGTTTTTGAATATCGGTTCTAATATCGGATTCAATATCGGGTTTTCAATATCGGTTTTTCAATATCAGTTTTTCGATATCAGTTTTTCAATATTTGTTTTTCAATATCGGTTTTTCAATATCGGTTCTAATATCGGATTCAATATCGGTTTTGCAATATCAGTTTTTCAATATCAGTTTTTCAATATCAGTTTTTCAATATCGGTTTTTGAATATTTGTTCTCCAATATCGGTTTTTGAATATCGGTTCTAATATCGGAATCATTATCGGCTTTTCAATATCGGTTTTTCAATATCAGTTTTTCGATATCAGTTTTTCAATATTTGTTTTTCAATATCGGTTTTTCAATATCGGTTTTTCAATATCGGTTCTAATATCGGAATCAATATCGGCTTTTCAATATCGGTTTTTCAATATCGGGTTTTCAATATCAGTTTTTCGATATCAGTTTTTCAATATTTGTTCTCCAATATCGGTTTTTGAATATCGGTTCTAATATCGGATTCAATATCGGGTTTTCAATATCGGTTTTTCAATATCAGTTTTTCGATATCAGTTTTTCAATATTTGTTTTTCAATATCGGTTTTTCAATATCGGTTCTAATATCGGATTCAATATCGGTTTTGCAATATCAGTTTTTCAATATCAGTTTTTCAATATCAGTTTTTCAATATCGTTTTTGAATATTTGATCTCCAATATCGGTTTTTGAATATCGGTTCTAATATCGGAATCATTATCGGCTTTTCAATATCGGTTTTTCAATATCAGTTTTTCGATATCAGTTTTTCAATATTTGTTCTCCAATATCGGTTTTTGAATATCGGTTCTAATATCGGATTCAATATCGGGTTTTCAATATCGGTTTTTCAATATCAGTTTTTCGATATCAGTTTTTCAATATTTGTTTTTCAATATCGGTTTTTCAATATCGGTTCTAATATCGGATTCAATATCGGTTTTGCAATATCAGTTTTTCGATATAGGTTTTTCAATATCGGTTTTTCAATATCGGTTTTGCAATATCAGTTTTTCGATATAGGTTTTTCAATATCGGTTTTTCAATATCGGTTTTTCAATATCGGTTCTAATATCGGTTTCAATATCAGTTTTTTCAATATCGGTTTTTCAATATTTGTTCTTCAATATCGGTTTTTCAATATCGGTTTTTCAATATCAGTTTTTCGATATCAGTTTTTCAATATTTGTTTTTCAATATCGGTTTTTCAATATCGGTTCTAATATCGGAATCATTATCGGCTTTTCAATATCGGTTTTTCAATATCAGTTTTTCGATATCAGTTTTTCAATATTTGTTTTTCAATATCGGTTTTTCAATATCGGTTCTAATATCGGTTTCAATATCGGTTTTTCAATATCGGTTCTAATATCGGTTTCAATATCAGTTTTTCAATATCGGTTTTTCAATATCGGTTTTTCAATATCGGTTCTAATATCGGAATCAATATCGGCTTTTCAATATCGGTTTTTCAATATCAGTTTTTCGATATCAGTTTTTCAATATTTGTTCTCCAATGTCGGTTTTTGTATATCGGTTCCAATATCGGATTCAATATCGGTTTTTCAATATCGGTTCTAATATCGGATTCAATATCGGTTTTTCAATATCGGTTCTAATATCGGATTCAATATCGGTTTTGCAATATCAGTTTTTCGATATAGGTTTTTCAATATCGGTTTTTCAATATCGGTTTTTCAATATCGGTTCTAATATCGGTTTCAATATCAGTTTTTCAATATCGGTTTTTCATTATTTGTTTTTCAATATCGGGTTTTCAATATCGGTTTTTCAATATCAGTTTTTCGATATCAGTTTTTCAATATTTGTTTTTCAATATCGGTTTTTCAATATCGGTTCTAATATCGGATTCAATATCGGTTTTGCAATATCAGTTTTTCGATATAGGTTTTTCAATATCGGTTTTTCAATATCGGTTTTTCAATATCGGTTCTAATATCGGTTTCAATATCAGTTTTTCAATATCAGTTTTTCGATATAGGTTTTTCAATATCGGTTTTTCAATATCGGTTTTTCAATATCGGTTCTAATATCGGTTTCAATATCAGTTTTTCATAATCGGTTTTTCAATATCAGTTTTTCGATATCAGTTTTTCAATATTTGTTTTTCAATATCGGTTTTTCAATATCGGTTCTAATATCGGATTCAATATCGGTTTTTCAATATCAGTTTTTCGATATCAGTTTTTCAATATTTGTTTTTCAATATCGGTTTTTCAATATCGGTTCTAATATCGGATTCAATATCGGTTTTGCAATATCAGTTTTTCAATATCAGTTTTTCAATATCAGTTTTTCAATATCGGTTTTTGAATATTTGTTCTCCAATATCGGTTTTTGAATATCGGTTCTAATATCGGAATCATTATCGGCTTTTCAATATCGGTTTTTCAATATCAGTTTTTCGATATCAGTTTTTCAATATTTGTTTTTCAATATCGGTTTTTCAATATCGGTTTTTCAATATCGGTTCTAATATCGGAATCAATATCGGCTTTTCAATATCGGTTTTTCAATATCGGGTTTTCAATATCAGTTTTTCGATATCAGTTTTTCAATATTTGTTCTCCAATATCGGTTTTTGAATATCGGTTCTAATATCGGATTCAATATCGGGTTTTCAATATCGGTTTTTCAATATCAGTTTTTCGATATCAGTTTTTCAATATTTGTTTTTCAATATCGGTTTTTCAATATCGGTTCTAATATCGGATTCAATATCGGTTTTGCAATATCAGTTTTTCAATATCAGTTTTTCAATATCAGTTTTTCAATATCGGTTTTTGAATATTTGTTCTCCAATATCGGTTTTTGAATATCGGTTCTAATATCGGATTCAATATCGGGTTTTCAATATCGGTTTTTCAATATCAGTTTTTCGATATCAGTTTTTCAATATTTGTTTTTCAATATCGGTTTTTCAATATCGGTTCTAATATCGGAATCATTATCGGCTTTTCAATATCGGTTTTTCAATATCAGTTTTTCGATATCAGTTTTTCAATATTTGTTTTTCAATATCGGTTTTTCAATATCGGTTCTAATATCGGTTTCAATATCAGTTTTTCAATATCGGTTTTTCAATATCGGTTTTTCAATATCGGTTCTAATATCGGAATCAATATCGGCTTTTCAATATCGGTTTTTCAATATCAGTTTTTCGATATCAGTTTTTCAATATTTGTTCTCCAATGTCGGTTTTTGTATATCGGTTCCAATATCGGATTCAATATCGGTTTTTCAATATCGGTTCTAATATCGGATTCAATATCGGTTTTTCAATATCGGTTTTTCAATATCGGGTTTTCAATATCGGGTTTTCAATATCAGTTTTTCGATATCAGTTTTTCAATATTTGTTCTCCAATATCGGTTTTTGAATATCGGTTCTAATATCGGATTCAATATCGGGTTTTCAATATCGGTTTTTCAATATCGGTTCTAATATCGGTTTCAATATCAGTTTTTCAATATCGGTTTTTCAATATTTGTTCTTCAATATTTGTTTTTCAATATCGGTTTTTCAATATCGGTTCTAATATCGGAATCATTATCGGCTTTTCAATATCGGTTTTTCAATATCAGTTTTTCGATATCAGTTTTTCAATATTTGTTTTTCAATATCGGTTTTTCAATATCGGTTCTAATATCGGTTTCAATATCGGTTTTTCAATATCGGTTTTTCAATATCGGTTCTAATATCGGTTTCAATATCAGTTTTTCAATATCGGTTTTTCAATATCGGTTTTTCAATATCGGTTCTAATATCGGAATCAATATCGGCTTTTCAATATCGGTTTTTCAATATCAGTTTTTCGATATCAGTTTTTCAATATTTGTTCTCCAATGTCGGTTTTTGTATATCGGTTCCAATATCGGATTCAATATCGGTTTTTCAATATCGGTTCTAATATCGGATTCAATATCGGTTTTTCAATATCGGGTTTTCAATATCGGGTTTTCAATATCAGTTTTTCGATATCAGTTTTTCAATATTTGTTCTCCAATATCGGTTTTTGAATATCGGTTCTAATATCGGATTCAATATCGGGTTTTCAATATCGGTTTTTCAATATCGGTTCTAATATCGGTTTCAATATCAGTTTTTCAATATCGGTTTTTCAATATTTCTTCTTCAATATCGGTTTTTCAATATCGGTTTTTCAATATCGGTTCTAATATCGGAATCAATATCGGCTTTTCAATATCGGTTTTTCAATATCGGTTCTAATATCGGATTCAATATCGGTTTTTCAATATCGGATTTTCAATATCGGGTTTTCAATATCAGTTTTTCGATATCAGTTTTTCAATATTTGTTCTCCAATATCGGTTTTTGAATATCGGTTCTAATATCGGATTCAATATCGGGTTTTCAATATCGGTTTTTCAATATCAGTTTTTCGATATCAGTTTTTCAATATTTGTTTTTCAATATCGGTTTTTCAATATCGGTTCTAATATCGGATTCAATATCGGTTTTGCAATATCAGTTTTTCAATATCAGTTTTTCAATATCAGTTTTTCAATATCGGTTTTTGAATATTTGTTCTCCAATATCGGTTTTTGAATATCGGTTCTAATATCGGAATCATTATCGGCTTTTCAATATCGGTTTTTCAATATCAGTTTTTCGATATCAGTTTTTCAATATTTGTTTTTCAATATCGGTTTTTCAATATCGGTTTTTCAATATCGGTTCTAATATCGGAATCAATATCGGCTTTTCAATATCGGTTTTTCAATATCGGGTTTTCAATATCAGTTTTTCGATATCAGTTTTTCAATATTTGTTCTCCAATATCGGTTTTTGAATATCGGTTCTAATATCGGATTCAATATCGGGTTTTCAATATCGGTTTTTCAATATCAGTGTTTCAATATCGGTTTTTCAATATTTGTTCTTCAATATCGGTTTTTCAATATCGGTTTTTCAATATCAGTTTTTGGATATCAGTTTTTCAACATTTGTTTTTCAATATCGGTTCTAATATCGGAATCAATATCGGCTTTTCAATATCGGTTTTTCAATATCAGTTTTTCGATATCAGTTTTTCAATATTTGTTTTTCAATATCGGTTTTTCAATATCGGTTCTAATATCGGTTTCATTATCGGTTTTTCAATATCGGTTTTTCAATATCGGTTCTAATATCGGTTTCAATATCAGTTTTTCAATATCGGTTTTTCAATATCGGTTTTTCAATATCGGTTCTAATATCGGAATCAATATCGGCTTTTCAATATCGGTTTTTCAATATCAGTTTTTCGATATCAGTTTTTCAATATTTGTTCTCCAATGTCGGTTTTTGTATATCGGTTCCAATATCGGATTCAATATCGGTTTTTCAATATCGGTTTTTCAATATCGGGTTTTCAATATCGGGTTTTCAATATCAGTTTTTCGATATCAGTTTTTCAATATTTGTTCTCCAATATCGGTTTTTGAATATCGGTTCTAATATCGGATTCAATATCGGGTTTTCAATATCGGTTTTTCAATATCGGTTCTAATATCGGTTTCAATATCAGTTTTTCAATATCGGTTTTTCAATATTTGTTCTTCAATATTTGTTTTTCAATATCGGTTTTTCAATATCGGTTCTAATATCGGAATCATTATCGGCTTTTCAATATCGGTTTTTCAATATCAGTTTTTCGATATCAGTTTTTCAATATTTGTTTTTCAATATCGGTTTTTCAATATCGGTTCTAATATCGGTTTCAATATCGGTTTTTCAATATCGGTTTTTCAATATCGGTTCTAATATCGGTTTCAATATCAGTTTTTCAATATCGGTTTTTCAATATCGGTTTTTCAATATCGGTTCTAATATCGGAATCTATATCGGCTTTTCAATATCGGTTTTTCAATATCAGTTTTTCGATATCAGTTTTTCAATATTTGTTCTCCAATGTCGGTTTTTGTATATCGGTTCCAATATCGGATTCAATATCGGTTTTTCAATATCGGTTCTAATATCGGATTCAATATCGGTTTTTCAATATCGGTTTTTCAATATCGGGTTTTCAATATCGGGTTTTCAATATCAGTTTTTCGATATCAGTTTTTCAATATTTGTTCTCCAATATCGGTTTTTGAATATCGGTTCTAATATCGGATTCAATATCGGGTTTTCAATATCGGTTTTTCAATATCGGTTCTAATATCGGTTTCAATATCAGTTTTTCAATATCGGTTTTTCAATATTTGTTCTTCAATATCGGTTTTTCAATATCGGTTTTTCAATATCGGTTCTAATATCGGAATCAATATCGGCTTTTCAATATCGGTTTTTCAATATCGGTTCTAATATCGGATTCAATATCGGTTTTTCAATATCGGATTTTCAATATCGGGTTTTCAATATCAGTTTTTCGATATCAGTTTTTCAATATTTGTTCTCCAATATCGGTTTTTGAATATCGGTTCTAATATCGGATTCAATATCGGGTTTTCAATATCGGTTTTTCAATATCAGTTTTTCGATATCAGTTTTTCAATATTTGTTTTTCAATATCGGTTTTTCAATATCGGTTCTAATATCGGATTCAATATCGGTTTTGCAATATCAGTTTTTCAATATCAGTTTTTCAATATCAGTTTTTCAATATCGGTTTTTGAATATTTGTTCTCCAATATCGGTTTTTGAATATCGGTTCTAATATCGGAATCATTATCGGCTTTTCAATATCGGTTTTTCAATATCAGTTTTTCGATATCAGTTTTTCAATATTTGTTTTTCAATATCGGTTTTTCAATATCGGTTTTTCAATATCGGTTCTAATATCGGAATCAATATCGGCTTTTCAATATCGGTTTTTCAATATCGGGTTTTCAATATCAGTTTTTCGATATCAGTTTTTCAATATTTGTTCTCCAATATCGGTTTTTGAATATCGGTTCTAATATCGGATTCAATATCGGGTTTTCAATATCGGTTTTTCAATATCAGTGTTTCAATATCGGTTTTTCAATATTTGTTCTTCAATATCGGTTTTTCAATATCGGTTTTTCAATATCAGTTTTTCGATATCAGTTTTTCAATATTTGTTCTCCAATATCGGTTTTTGAATATCGGTTCTAATATCGGATTCAATATCGGGTTTTCAATATCGGTTTTTCAATATCAGTGTTTCAATATCGGTTTTTCAATATTTGTTCTTCAATATCGGTTTTTCAATATCGGTTTTTCAATATCAGTTTTTGGATATCAGTTTTTCAACATTTGTTTTTCAATATCGGTTCTAATATCGGAATCAATATCGGCTTTTCAATATCGGTTTTTCAATATCAGTTTTTCGATATCAGTTTTTCAATATTTGTTTTTCAATATCGGTTTTTCAATATCGGTTCTAATATCGGTTTCATTATCGGTTTTTCAATATCGGTTTTTCAATATCGGTTCTAATATCGGTTTCAATATCAGTTTTTCAATATCGGTTTTTCAATATCGGTTTTTCAATATCGGTTCTAATATCGGAATCAATATCGGCTTTTCAATATCGGTTTTTCAATATCAGTTTTTCGATATCAGTTTTTCAATATTTGTTCTCCAATGTCGGTTTTTGTATATCGGTTCCAATATCGGATTCAATATCGGTTTTTCAATATCGGTTCTAATATCGGATTCAATATCGGTTTTTCAATATCGGTTTTTCAATATCGGGTTTTCAGTATCAGTTTTTCGATATCAGTTTTTCAATATTTGTTCTCCAATATCGGTTTTTGAATATCGGTTCTAATATCGGATTCAATATCGGGTTTTCAATATCGGTTTTTCAATATCGGTTTTGCAATATCAGTTTTTCGATATAGGTTTTTCAATATCGGTATTTCAATATCGGTTCTAATATCGGTTTCAATATCAGTTTTTCAATATCGGTTTTTCAATATTTGTTCTTCAATATCGGTTTTTCAATATCGGTTTTTCAATATCGGTTCTAATATCGGAATCAATATCGGCTTTTCAATATCGGTTTTTCAATATCGGTTCTAATATCGGATTCAATATCGGTTTTTCAATATCGGTTTTTCAATATCGGTTCTAATATCGGAATCAATATCGGCTTTTCAATATCGGTTTTTCAATATCGGGTTTTCAATATCAGTTTTTCGATATCAGTTTTTCAATATTTGTTCTCCAATATCGGTTTTTGAATATCGGTTCTAATATCGGATTCAATATCGGGTTTTCAATATCGGTTTTTCAATATCAGTGTTTCAATATCGGTTTTTCAATATTTGTTCTTCAATATCGGTTTTTCAATATCGGTTTTTCAATATCAGTTTTTGGATATCAGTTTTTCAACATTTGTTTTTCAATATCGGTTCTAATATCGGAATCAATATCGGCTTTTCAATATCGGTTTTTCAATATCAGTTTTTCGATATCAGTTTTTCAATATTTGTTTTTCAATATCGGTTTTTCAATATCGGTTCTAATATCGGTTTCATTATCGGTTTTTCAATATCGGTTTTTCAATATCGGTTCTAATATCGGTTTCAATATCAGTTTTTCAATATCGGTTTTTCAATATCGGTTTTTCAATATCGGTTCTAATATCGGAATCAATATCGGCTTTTCAATATCGGTTTTTCAATATCAGTTTTTCGATATCAGTTTTTCAATATTTGTTCTCCAATGTCGGTTTTTGTATATCGGTTCCAATATCGGATTCAATATCGGTTTTTCAATATCGGTTTTTCAATATCGGGTTTTCAATATCGGGTTTTCAATATCAGTTTTTCGATATCAGTTTTTCAATATTTGTTCTCCAATATCGGTTTTTGAATATCGGTTCTAATATCGGATTCAATATCGGGTTTTCAATATCGGTTTTTCAATATCGGTTCTAATATCGGTTTCAATATCAGTTTTTCAATATCGGTTTTTCAATATTTGTTCTTCAATATTTGTTTTTCAATATCGGTTTTTCAATATCGGTTCTAATATCGGAATCATTATCGGCTTTTCAATATCGGTTTTTCAATATCAGTTTTTCGATATCAGTTTTTCAATATTTGTTTTTCAATATCGGTTTTTCAATATCGGTTCTAATATCGGTTTCAATATCGGTTTTTCAATATCGGTTTTTCAATATCGGTTCTAATATCGGTTTCAATATCAGTTTTTCAATATCGGTTTTTCAATATCGGTTTTTCAATATCGGTTCTAATATCGGAATCAATATCGGCTTTTCAATATCGGTTTTTCAATATCAGTTTTTCGATATCAGTTTTTCAATATTTGTTCTCCAATGTCGGTTTTTGTATATCGGTTCCAATATCGGATTCAATATCGGTTTTTCAATATCGGTTCTAATATCGGATTCAATATCGGTTTTTCAATATCGGTTTTTCAATATCGGGTTTTCAATATCGGGTTTTCAATATCAGTTTTTCGATATCAGTTTTTCAATATTTGTTCTCCAATATCGGTTTTTGAATATCGGTTCTAATATCGGATTCAATATCGGGTTTTCAATATCGGTTTTTCAATATCGGTTCTAATATCGGTTTCAATATCAGTTTTTCAATATCGGTTTTTCAATATTTGTTCTTCAATATCGGTTTTTCAATATCGGTTTTTCAATATCGGTTCTAATATCGGAATCAATATCGGCTTTTCAATATCGGTTTTTCAATATCGGTTCTAATATCGGATTCAATATCGGTTTTTCAATATCGGATTTTCAATATCGGGTTTTCAATATCAGTTTTTCGATATCAGTTTTTCAATATTTGTTCTCCAATATCGGTTTTTGAATATCGGTTCTAATATCGGATTCAATATCGGGTTTTCAATATCGGTTTTTCAATATCAGTTTTTCGATATCAGTTTTTCAATATTTGTTTTTCAATATCGGTTTTTCAATATCGGTTCTAATATCGGATTCAATATCGGTTTTGCAATATCAGTTTTTCAATATCAGTTTTTCAATATCAGTTTTTCAATATCGGTTTTTGAATATTTGTTCTCCAATATCGGTTTTTGAATATCGGTTCTAATATCGGAATCATTATCGGCTTTTCAATATCGGTTTTTCAATATCAGTTTTTCGATATCAGTTTTTCAATATTTGTTTTTCAATATCGGTTTTTCAATATCGGTTTTTCAATATCGGTTCTAATATCGGAATCAATATCGGCTTTTCAATATCGGTTTTTCAATATCGGGTTTTCAATATCAGTTTTTCGATATCAGTTTTTCAATATTTGTTCTCCAATATCGGTTTTTGAATATCGGTTCTAATATCGGATTCAATATCGGGTTTTCAATATCGGTTTTTCAATATCAGTGTTTCAATATCGGTTTTTCAATATTTGTTCTTCAATATCGGTTTTTCAATATCGGTTTTTCAATATCAGTTTTTGGATATCAGTTTTTCAACATTTGTTTTTCAATATCGGTTCTAATATCGGAATCAATATCGGCTTTTCAATATCGGGTTTTCAATATCAGTTTTTCGATATCAGTTTTTCAATATTTGTTCTCCAATATCGGTTTTTGAATATCGGTTCTAATATCGGATTCAATATCGGGTTTTCAATATCGGTTTTTCAATATCAGTTTTTCGATATCAGTTTTTCAATATTTGTTTTTCAATATCGGTTTTTCAATATCGGTTCTAATATCGGATTCAATATCGGTTTTGCAATATCAGTTTTTCAATATCAGTTTTTCAATATCAGTTTTTCAATATCGGTTTTTGAATATTTGTTCTCCAATATCGGTTTTTGAATATCGGTTCTAATATCGGAATCATTATCGGCTTTTCAATATCGGTTTTTCAATATCAGTTTTTCGATATCAGTTTTTCAATATTTGTTTTTCAATATCGGTTTTTCAATATCGGTTTTTCAATATCGGTTCTAATATCGGAATCAATATCGGCTTTTCAATATCGGTTTTTCAATATCGGTTTTTCAATATCAGTTTTTCGATATCAGTTTTTCAATATTTGTTTTTCAATATCGGTTTTTCAATATCGGTTCTAATATCGGATTCAATATCGGTTTTGCAATATCAGTTTTTCAATATCAGTTTTTCAATATCAGTTTTTCAATATCAGTTTTTCAATATTTGTTCTCCAATATCGGTTTTTGAATATCGGTTCTAATATCGGATTCAATATCGGGTTTTCAATATCGGTTTTTCAATATCGGTTCTAATATCGGTTTCAATATCAGTTTTTCAATATCGGTTTTTCAATATTTGTTCTTCAATATCGGTTTTTCAATATCGGTTTTTCAATATCGGTTCTAATATCGGAATCAATATCGGCTTTTCAATATCGGTTTTTCAATATCGGTTCTAATATCGGATTCAATATCGGTTTTTCAATATCGGTTTTTCAATATCGGGTTTTCAATATCAGTTTTTCAATATCGGTTTTTGAATATTTGTTCTCCAATATCGGTTTTTGAATATCGGTTCTAATATCGGAATCATTATCGGCTTTTCAATATCGGTTTTTCAATATCAGTTTTTCGATATCAGTTTTTCAATATTTGTTTTTCAATATCGGTTCTAATATCGGTTTCAATATCGGTTTTTCAATATCGGTTTTTCAATATCAGTTTTTCGATATCAGTTTTTCAATATTTGTTTTTCAATATCGGTTCTAATATCGGAATCATTATCGGCTTTTCAATATCGGTTTTTCAATATCAGTTTTTCGATATCAGTTTTTCAATATTTGTTCTCCAATATCGGTTTTTGAATATCGGTTCTAATATCGGATTCAATATCGGGTTTTCAATATCGGTTTTTCAATATCAGTTTTTCGATATCAGTTTTTCAATATTTGTTTTTCAATATCGGTTTTTCAATATCGGTTCTAATATCGGATTCAATATCGGTTTTGCAATATCAGTTTTTCGATATAGGTTTTTCAATATCGGTTTTTCAATATCGGTTTTGCAATATCAGTTTTTCGATATAGGTTTTTCAATATCGGTTTTTCAATATCGGTTTTTCAATATCGGTTCTAATATCGGTTTCAATATCAGTTTTTCAATATCGGTTTTTCATTATTTGTTCTTCAATATCGGTTTTTCAATATCGGTTTTTCAATATCAGTTTTTCGATATCAGTTTTTCAATATTTGTTTTTCAATATCGGGTTTTCAATATCGGTTTTTCAATATCAGTTTTTCGATATCAGTTTTTCAATATTTGTTTTTCAATATCGGTTTTTCAATATCGGTTCTAATATCGGATTCAATATCGGTTTTGCAATATCAGTTTTTCGATATAGGTTTTTCAATATCGGTTTTTCAATATCGGTTTTTCAATATCGGTTCTAATATCGGTTTCAATATCAGTTTTTCAATATCAGTTTTTCGATATAGGTTTTTCAATATCGGTTTTTCAATATCGGTTTTTCAATATCGGTTCTAATATCGGTTTCAATATCAGTTTTTCATAATCGGTTTTTCAATATCAGTTTTTCGATATCAGTTTTTCAATATTTGTTTTTCAATATCGGTTTTTCAATATCGGTTCTAATATCGGATTCAATATCGGTTTTTCAATATCAGTTTTTCGATATCAGTTTTTCAATATTTGTTTTTCAATATCGGTTTTTCAATATCGGTTCTAATATCGGATTCAATATCGGTTTTGCAATATCAGTTTTTCAATATCAGTTTTTCAATATCAGTTTTTCAATATCGGTTTTTGAATATTTGTTCTCCAATATCGGTTTTTCAATATCGGTTCTAATATCGGAATCAATATCGGCTTTTCAATATCGGTTTTTCAATATCGGGTTTTCAATATCAGTTTTTCGATATCAGTTTTTCAATATTTGTTCTCCAATATCGGTTTTTGAATATCGGTTCTAATATCGGATTCAATATCGGGTTTTCAATATCGGTTTTTCAATATCAGTTTTTCGATATCAGTTTTTCAATATTTGTTTTTCAATATCGGTTTTTCAATATCGGTTCTAATATCGGATTCAATATCGGTTTTGCAATATCAGTTTTTCAATATCAGTTTTTCAATATCAGTTTTTCAATATCGGTTTTTGAATATTTGTTCTCCAATATCGGTTTTTGAATATCGGTTCTAATATCGGATTCAATATCGGGTTTTCAATATCGGTTTTTCAATATCAGTTTTTCGATATCAGTTTTTCAATATTTGTTTTTCAATATCGGTTTTTCAATATCGGTTCTAATATCGGATTCAATATCGGTTTTGCAATATCAGTTTTTCGATATAGGTTTTTCAATATCGGTTTTTCAATATCGGTTTTGCAATATCAGTTTTTCGATATAGGTTTTTCAATATCGGTTTTTCAATATCGGTTTTTCAATATCGGTTCTAATATCGGTTTCAATATCAGTTTTTCAATATCGGTTTTTCAATATTTGTTCTTCAATATCGGTTTTTCAATATCGGTTTTTCAATATCAGTTTTTCGATATCAGTTTTTCAATATTTGTTTTTCAATATCGGTTTTTGAATATCGGTTCTAATATCGGATTCAATATCGGGTTTTCAATATCGGTTTTTCAATATCAGTTTTTCGATATCAGTTTTTCAATATTTGTTTTTCAATATCGGTTTTTCAATATCGGTTCTAATATCGGATTCAATATCGGTTTTGCAATATCAGTTTTTCGATATAGGTTTTTCAATATCGGTTTTTCAATATCGGTTTTGCAATATCAGTTTTTCGATATAGGTTTTTCAATATCGGTTTTTCAATATCGGTTTTTCAATATCGGTTCTAATATCGGTTTCAATATCAGTTTTTCAATATCGGTTTTTCATTATTTGTTCTTCAATATCGGTTTTTCAATATCGGTTTTTCAATATCAGTTTTTCGATATCAGTTTTTCAATATTTGTTTTTCAATATCGGGTTTTCAATATCGGTTTTTCAATATCAGTTTTTCGATATCAGTTTTTCAATATTTGTTTTTCAATATCGGTTTTTCAATATCGGTTCTAATATCGGATTCAATATCGGTTTTGCAATATCAGTTTTTCGATATAGGTTTTTCAATATCGGTTTTTCAATATCGGTTTTTCAATATCGGTTCTAATATCGGTTTCAATATCAGTTTTTCAATATCAGTTTTTCGATATAGGTTTTTCAATATCGGTTTTTCAATATCGGTTTTTCAATATCGGTTCTAATATCGGTTTCAATATCAGTTTTTCATAATCGGTTTTTCAATATCAGTTTTTCGATATCAGTTTTTCAATATTTGTTTTTCAATATCGGTTTTTCAATATCGGTTCTAATATCGGATTCAATATCGGTTTTTCAATATCAGTTTTTCGATATCAGTTTTTCAATATTTGTTTTTCAATATCGGTTTTTCAATATCGGTTCTAATATCGGATTCAAT
>NW_027485648.1:0-33060 GCF_050908995.1 Andrena cerasifolii
TTTTTTAATTTTTCAAAAAATTTTATTTAATTTTTTAAATTTTTTTTAAAATTTTTTTAAATTTAAAAATTATTTGAATTTTTTTTAAATTTTAATTTTTTTTTAAATGTAATATTTTTTTAAAATTTTCTTTACTTTAATTTTTTTTTAAATTTGAAAAAAAATTTAATTTTTCTCAAAATTATTTCTTTTTATTTCAAAAAATGTTTTTAAAATTTTTTTAAATTTTGTTTTCCTTTATTTTAATTTTTTTAATTTTTTAAAATTTTTTAAAATTTAAAAAAAAATTTAAATTTTTTTTTTTAATTTTTTTAAAAATTATTTAAAATTTTAAAAAATTTTTTTAAATTTTTGTTTTAATTTTTTAACAATTTTTAAATTTTTTTTAAATTTTCTTAAAATTTTTTTATTTTTTAATTTTTTTTTAAATTTTTTTATTTTTTTTTAATTTTTTAAATTTTTCAAAAATTTTTTGAAATTTTTTTTATATTTTTTTAAAATTTTTTTTAAATTTTCATTTAATTTTTCAATTTTTTAAATTTTTTATTTAATTTTTAAAACTTTTTTTAATTTTTTTTTAATTTTTTACAAAATTTTTTTTAATTTTTTTTGTATATTTTAAATTTTTAAAAATTTTATTCTTTATTTTTCATCTTTTTTTAATTTTTTTTTAAATTTTTATTTAGTTTTTTAAATTTTTTTAAATTTTTTTTTAAAATTTTTTTTTTATTTTTTAAAATTTTTTATTTAATTTTTTTAATTTTTTTAAAAATTTATCTAAATTTAAAAATCTTTTAATTTTTTTTTTAAATTTTTAAAAAAATTTTTTTTAAATTTTAATTTTTTTAAAAATTTTTAAAATTATTTTTTTAAAATTTTTTTTATTTTTTTTTAAATTTTTTAATTTTTTTAATTTTTATTTAATTTTTGTAAATTTAAAAAAAAAAATTATTTTTTTTATATTTCAATTTTTTTATATTTTAAATTTTTTTATATTTTAAATTTTTTTATATTTTAAATTTTTAAATTTAATAAAATTTCTTTAAAAAATTTTTAAATTTTTTAAAATTATTTATTTTTTTTAAATTTAAAATTTTGTTTTAATTTTTTTAAAATTATTTTTTTTTATTTTAAATTTTTTTCTTAATTTTTTTAAAAGTTTGTTTTAATTTTTAAACCATTTAAATTTTTTTTATTTATGTTTTTAAATTTTTTTAATTTTTTTAAAATTTTTTATTTAATTTTTAAAAAATTTAAAAAAAAATTCTTATTTATTTTTTATTTTCTTTATATTTTAATTTTTTTAAATTTTTAATTTTTTTTTTAGTTTTTCAAAATTTCGTTAAAATTTTTGAAATGTTTTTTAAAATTATTTTTACAATTTTCTTTATAATTTTTTCTTTATTTTTAATTTTTTAAATTATACATTTTTTATTTTTAAATTTTTTTGAAATTTTTTTAAAAAATTTTACCTTTAATTTTTATATTTTTTTTTTATTTTTAAAATTTTTTTATTTATTTTTATTTTTTTTATTTATTTTTTAAAAAATTATTTATATTTTTTTATCTTTTTAATTTTTTTTAATTCTTTTTAAATTTTTAAATTTTTTTTTAATTTTCTTATAATTTTTTATATTTTTTTTTATTTTTAAAATTTTTTTATTTATTTTTATTTTTTTTATTTATTTTTTAAAAAATTATTTATATTTTTTTATCTTTTTAATTTTTTTTAATTCTTTTTAAATTTTTAAATTTTTTTTTAATTTTCTTATAATTTTTTTTATTTTTTTTTAATTTTTTAAATTTTTTTTTTAATTTTTTTTACAATTTTTTATATAATTTTTTCTTTATTTTTAATTTTTTTAAAATTATTTATATTTTTTTAATTTTAAATTTGTTTTAAATTTTTTTAAAATTATTTTTTTTATTTTAAAATTTTTTCTTAATTTTTTTAAAGTTTGTTTTAATTTTTTAACCATTTTAAAATTTTTTTATTTATGTTATTAATTTTTTTTTAAATTTTTATTTAATTTTTGTAAATTTAAAAAAAAAATTATTTTTTCTATATTTTAAATTTTTTTAATTTTTTAAAATATTTTAAAAATTAATAAAATTTTTTGAAAATTTTTTTATTTTTTTTTAAATTTTTTAATTTTTTTTATATTTTTTACAAAAAAATTTTGATTTTTGTTTATATTTTTTTAAAAAAAAAAAAAATTTCTATATTTTTTATTTTTTTTAATTTTTAAATTTTTTTTATTTATTTTTGTTTTAAATTATTATATTTTTTAATTTTTTAAATTTTTTTTTAATTTTCTTGTAATTTTTTTTATTTTTTAAAATTTTTTTTTTTAATTTTTTTAATTTTTTAATTTTTTTTTAAATTCTCTTTACTTTAATTTTTTTGAAATTAAAATTTTTTTTTTAATTTTTTTAAAATAATTTTTTGTTATTTTAAAATTTCTTCTTAATTTTTTTAAAGTTTGTTTTAATTTTTTAACCATTTTAATTTTTTTTATTTATGTTTTTTAATTTTTTTATTTTTTTTAATTTTTATTTAATTTTTGTAAATTTTTTAAAATTTTTTTTTATTTTTTTTTATATTTCAAATTTTTTATATTTTAAATTTTTTATATTTCAAATTTTTTTAAATTTTTTATAATTTTTTTAAAAATTTTAAAATTGAATAAAATTTTTTAAAAATTTTTTAAATTTTTTTTAAATTTTTTAATTTTTTTAAATTTAAAAATTTTTTTTTATATTTTTTACAAAAAATTTGATTTTTTTATATTTTTTAATTTTTAAAAAAAAAATTACAATTTTTTATATAATTTTCTCTTTATTTTTAATTTTTTTAAAATTATTTATTTTTTTTAAATTTAAAATTTTTTTTTAATTTTTTTTAAATTATTTTTTTTTATTTAAAATTTTTTTCTTAATTTTTTAAAAAGTTTGTTCTAATTTTTTAAACATTTTAATTTTTTTTATTTGTTTTTAAAATTTTAAAATTTTTTTAAAAATTTTTATTTAATTTTTTAAAAAATTTTAAAAAAATTTTTATTTTTTTTATTTTTTTTTTAAATTTTACAATTTTTTTAAAATTTTTTAAATATTTTAATTTTTTTAAAATTTTCTTTACTTTAATTTTTTTTAAATTTAAAATTTGTTTTAATTTTTTCAAATTATTTTTGTTTATTTTAAATTGTTTTAAATTTTTTTTTAAAGTTTGTTTTAATTTTTTAACCTTTTTAATTTTTTTTATTTATGTTTTTTAATTTTTTTTAAATTTTTTAAAAAATTTTTATTTAATTTTTTAAATTTTTTTAAAATTTTTTTAAAATTTTTTATTTTTTTTATATTTTTTACAAAAATTTTTTGAATTTTTTTTATATTTTTAAAATTTTTTTAAAATTTTTTTTCTTTATTTTTTTATTTTTTTTAATTTTTAAAATTTTTTTTAATTATTTTTGTTTTAAATTATTATTATTTTTTTAATTTTTACATTTTTTTTTATAACTTTTTCTTTATTTTTAATTTTTTTTAAATTTTAAATTTTTTAAAATTTTTTTAAAATTATTTTTTTTAATTATTTTATTTATGTTTTATAATTTTTTATTTTTTTAAATTTTTATTTAATTTTTGTAAATTTTTAAAAAAAAATTTATTTTTTTTATATTTCAATTTTTTTATATTTAAAATTTTTTTATATTTTAAATTTTTTAATTTTTTAAATTTTTTTAAAATTTAACAAAATTTTTTAAAATTTAATAAAATTTTTTTAAAAAATTTTTTATTTTTTTTTATATTTTTTACAAAAAATTTTGTTTTTTTTATATTTTTTACAAAAAAATTTTGATTTTTTTATATCTTTTTTAAACTTTTTTCTTTATTTTTTATATTTTTTTTATTTAAAAATTTTTTATTTATTTTTATTTTTTTTATTTATTTTTTACAAAATTATTTATATTTTTTTAATTTTTTTTTTATTTTTTTAAATTGTTAAAATTTTTTTTTTAATTTTCTTATAATTTTTTTTATTTTTTAAATTTTTTTTTTATTTTTTTTTATTTTTTTTATATTTTAAATTTTTTATTTTTTTTACTTTTTTTTTAATTTTTTACAACAAATTTTTTAATTTTTTTTATACTTTTAAATTTTAGAAAAAATTTTTTCTTTATTTTTTTAAATTTTTTTTAAAAAATTTATTTATTTTTGTTTTAAATTATTATTTTTTTAATTTTAATTTTTTCTAAATTTAAAAAAAATTTTTTACTAAATTTAAAAAAAATTTATTTTTTTTAAATTATTTGTTTTTTATTTAAAAAAATGTTTTTATAATTTTTTTAAATTTTTAATTTTTTTATCTATTATAAATTTTTTTATCTATTTTTAAATTTTTTTATATTTTAATTTTTTATTAATTTAATTTTTTTTAATTTTTTCAATTTTTTAAAATTTTTTTATAAATTTTTTGAAATTTTTTTAAAAATTATTTTTACAATTTTTTTTATAATTTTTCTTTATTTTTAATTTTTTTTAATTTTTTAATTTTTTTTAAAAATTTTCTTTACTTTAATTTTTTTTAAATTTTAATTTTTTTTTAATTTTTTAAAAATTTTTTTTTCATTTTAAATTTTTTTTAAAGTATGTTTTAATTTTTTTAACTAATATTTTAATTAATAATTTAACTAAAATTTTTATTTAATTTTTTAAAATTTAAAAAAAAATTTATATATTTTTTTTATATTTAAAATTTTGCAAAATTTTTTTAAAATTTTTAAAATTTTTTTTTAAATTTAAAAATTTTTTCTAAAAAATTTTTAAAATTTTTTTTAAAAAAGTTTTTGAAATTTTTTTTAAAATTTTTTTTAAAATTTTTTTTAAAAATTTTGTTTTAATTTTTTAACAATTTTTAAAATTTTTTTTTAATTTTTATTTTTCCTTTATTTTACTCTTTTAAAATTTTATTTAAATTTAAATTTTTTTATTTTCTTATAATTTTTCTATTCTTTAAAATTTTTAAAATTTTTTGAAATTTTTTTTTCAAATTTTTTTAAATTTTTTGAATTTTTTTTCAAATTTTTTAAAATTTTTAAATTTTTTTTTAAATATTTAAAAAAATTTTTTTTAAATTTAAATTTTTTTTTAATTTTTTTAAAATTTTTTACAATTTTTTTTTTAATTTTTTTTATATTTTTTAAATTTTTTAAAAAAAATTGCTTTATTTTTTTTTAATTTTAAAAAAAAATTTATTTATTTTTGTTTTAAATTATTATTTTTTTTTAATTTTTATTTGGTTATTTTTTTTATTTCTTTTATTTTTATTTTTTTTTATATTTTGAAATTTTTTTATTTTAATTTTTTTATTTTTTTTAAATTTTTTAAAAATTTTTTTTATAATTTTTAAATTTTTTTTTAAAATTTTTATTTTTCTTTTATTTTCCTTTTTTTTTAAATTTCTTTCAAATTTTAATTTTTTTTTAAATTTTCTTATAATTTTTTTATATTTTTTAAATTTTTAAAATTTTTTTAAAATTTTTTAAATTTTTTTTTTAAATTTTTATTTAATTTTTTAAATTTTTAAAATAAATTTATTAAAAATATTTTTAAAATTTTTAAAAATTTTAAAATTTTTTTAAAAAAATTTTGTTTTAATTTTTTAACAATTTTTTTAAATGTTTAAGAAAAAAATTTAATTTTTTTTTTCATTTTTTTTAAAATTTTTTATTTAATTTTTTTAAAATTCTTAAAAAAATTTTATTTATTTTTTTTATATTTAAAATTTTTTAAATTTTTTAAAAATTCAATTTTTTTTTCAAATTTTTTAAAATTTTTTAAATTTTTTTTTAATTTTTTTAAAAAACTTTTTAATTTTTTTAAATTTAAATTTTTTTTAATTTTCTTATAATTTTTTTATTTTTTTTTTAAATTTTTTATTTTTGTTTTAAATTTTTGTATATTTTTTTTTATTTTAAATTTTTTTTTCTTTTAAATTTTTTTTATTTTAATTTTTTTTGTTTTTAATTTTTTAAAAATTTTTTAAAATTTTTTAAAAATTTTTTTGAAAAATTTGTTTTAATTTTTTAACAATTTTAAGAAAAATTTTTTCTTTTATTTTACTTTTTTTAATTTTTTTTAAATTTTAATTTTTTTTTAATTTTCTTATAATTTTTCTATTTTTTTTAAATTTTTGAAATTTTTTGAAAATTTTTTTTAAATTTTTTTATGTTTTTTAAATTTTTTAAAAAAATTTTTCTTTATTTTTTTTTTAATTTAAAAAAAAATTAATTCTTTTCAAAATTGTTTCTTTTTATTTAAAAAAATGTTTTTTTAATTTTTTTAAATTTTATTTTCCTTTATTTTAAATTTTTTAATTTTTTTATAGTTTGTTTTAATTTTTTAACCATTTTAAAATTTTTTTATTTATGTTCTTAATTTTTTTTTTAAATTTTTATTTAATTTTTGTAAATTTTAAAAAAAAATTATTTTTTCTATATTTTAAATTTTTTAAATTTTTTTTTATATTTTTTACAAACAAATTTTGATTTTTGTTTATATTTTTTAAATTTAAAAAAAAAATTTTCTATATTTTTTATTTTTTTTTAATTTTTAAAATTTTTTTTTTATTTTTGTTTTAAATTATTATTTTTTTTAATTTTTAAAATTTTTTTTTAATTTTCTTGTAATTTTTTTTTTTTAAATTTTTTTTTATTTTTTTTTTAAATTTTTAAAAATTTTCTAAATTTTTTTTTAAAGTTTGTTTTAACTTTTTAAGCATTTTAAATTTTTTTATTTATGTTTTTTAATTTTTTTAATTTTTTTTAAATTTTTATTTCATTTTTAAAATTTTTATTATATATTTTTTTATTTATTTTTTCATTTTTTTTATATTTTAAATTTTTTTTTAGTTTTTTTCAAATTTTGTTAAAATTTTTATGAAATTTTTGAAATTTTTTTTAAAATTATTTTTACAATTTTCTTTATAATTTTTTCTTCATTTTTAATTTTTTTTAATTTTAAATTTGTTTTAAATTTTTTTAAAATTATTTTTTTTTTAATTATTTTATTCATGTTTTTAATTTTTTTATTTTTTTTAATTTTTATTTCATTTTTGTAAATTTTTTAAAAAAATTTTTATTTTTTTTATATTTCAAAATTTTTATATTTTAAATTTTTTTATATTTTAAATTTTTTATATTTTAAATTTTTTTATATTTTAAATTTTTTATATTTTAAATTTTTTTAATTTTTTTAAATTTTTTAAAATTTAATAAATTTTTTTTAAAAAATTTTAATTTTTTTTAAAATTTTTAAATTTTTTTTTATATTTTTTTACAAAAAAATTTTGATTTTTTTATATTTTTTACAAAAAATTTGGATTTTTTTTATATTTTTTTAATTTTTATTTATTTTTTGTAAATTTTTTAAAAAAAATTTTATTTTTTTTATATTTCAAATTTTTTTATATTTTAAATTTTTTTAATTTTGTTAAAATTATTTTTTTTATTTAATTTTTTTTTATATTTAAAATTTTTTTAAATTTCTTAAAATTTTTTAAATTTTGTTTTAAATTTTTTTAAAATTTTTTATTTTTGTATATTTTTTACAAAAATTTTTGAATTTTTTTTATATTTTTAAAATTTTTTTATATTTTTTTTGGTTATTTTTTTTAATTTTTAAAATTTTTTTAAATTATTTTTGTTTTAAATTATTATTATTTTTTTTAATTTTTACATTTTTTCTTTATTTTTAATTTTTTTTAAATTTAAAATTTTTTTTAATTTTTTAATTTTTTTTGAAATTCTCTTTACTTTAATTTTTTTGAAATTTTAAATTTTTTTTAATTTTTTAAAAATAATTTTTTGTTATTTTAAAATTTCTTCTTAATTTTTTTAAAGTTTGTTTTAATTTTTTAACCATTTTAATTTTTTTTATTTGTGTTTTTTAATTTTTTTATTTTTTTTTAATTTTTATTTAATTTTTGTAAATTTTTTAAAAAATTTTTTATTTTTTTTTATACTTCAAATTTTTTATATTTTAAATTTTTTATATTTCAAGTTTTTTTAAAATTTTTTATAATTTTTTAAAAAAATTTAAAATTTAATAAAAATTTTTAAAAATTTTTAAAATTTTTTTTTAAATTTTTTAATTTTTTTAAATTTTAAATTTTTTTTTAATTTTTTTAATTTTTTAATTTTTTTTTAAATTCTCTTTACTTTAATTTTTTTGAAATTAAAATTTTTTTTTTAATTTTTTTAAAATAATTTTTTGTTATTTTAAAATTTCTTCTTAATTTTTTTAAAGTTTGTTTTAATTTTTTAACCATTTTAATTTTTTTTATTTATGTTTTTTAATTTTTTATTTTTTTTTAATTTTTATTTAATTTTTGTAAATTTTTTAAATTTTTTTTTATTTTTTTTATATTTCAAATTTTTTATATTTTAAATTTTTTATATTTCAAATTTTTTTAAATTTTTTATAATTTTTTTAAAAATTTTAAAATTGAATAAAATTTTTTAAAAATTTTTTAAAATTTTTTTTAAATTTTTTAATTTTTTTAAATTTAAAATTTTTTTTTTATATTTTTTACAAAAAATTTGATTTTTTTATATTTTTTAATTTTTAAAAAAAAATTACAATTTTTTATATAATTTTCTCTTTATTTTTAATTTTTTTAAAATTATTTATTTTTTTTTAAATTTAAAATTTTTTTTTAATTTTTTTTAAATTATTTTTTTTTATTTAAAATTTTTTTCTTAATTTTTTAAAAAGTTTGTTCTAATTTTTTAAACATTTTAATTTTTTTTATTTGTTTTTAAAATTTTAAAATTTTTTTAAAAATTTTTATTTAATTTTTTAAAAAAATTTTAAAAAAATTTTTATTTTTTTTTATTTTTTTTTTAAATTTTACAATTTTTTTAAATTTTTTAAATATTTTAATTTTTTAAAATTTTCTTTACTTTAATTTTTTTTAAATTTAAAATTTGTTTTAATTTTTTCAAATTATTTCAAATTATTTTTGTTTATTTTAAATTGTTTTAAATTTTTTTTTAAAGTTTGTTTTAATTTTTTAACCTTTTTAATTTTTTTTATTTATGTTTTTTAATTTTTTTTAAATTTTTTAAAAAATTTTTATTTAATTATTTAAATTTTTTTAAAATTTTTTTAAAATTTTTTATTTTTTTTATATTTTTTACAAAAATTTTTTGAATTTTTTTTATATTTTTAAAATTTTTTTAAAATTTTTTTTCTTTATTTTTTTATTTTTTTTAATTTTTAAAATTTTTTTTAATTATTTTTGTTTTAAATTATTATTATTTTTTTAATTTTTACATTTTTTTTTATAACTTTTTCTTTATTTTTAATTTTTTTTAAATTTTAAATTTTTTAAAATTTTTTTAAAATTATTTTTTTTTAATTATTTTATTTATGTTTTATAATTTTTTATTTTTTTAAATTTTTATTTAATTTTTGTAAATTTTTAAAAAAAAATTTATTTTTTTTATATTTCAATTTTTTTATATTTAAAATTTTTTTATATTTTAAATTTTTTAATTTTTTAAATTTTTTTAAAATTTAACAAAATTTTTTAAAATTTAATAAAATTTTTTTAAAAAATTTTTTATTTTTTTTTATATTTTTTACAAAAAATTTTGTTTTTTTTATATTTTTTACAAAAAAATTTTGATTTTTTTATATCTTTTTTAAACTTTTTTCTTTATTTTTTATATTTTTTTTATTTTAAAAATTTTTTTATTTATTTTTATTTTTTTTATTTATTTTTTACAAAATTATTTATATTTTTTTAATTTTTTTTTTATTTTTTTAAATTGTTAAAATTTTTTTTTTAATTTTCTTATAATTTTTTTTATTTTTTAAATTTTTTTTTTATTTTTTTTTATTTTTTTTATATTTTAAATTTTTTATTTTTTTTTACTTTTTTTTTAATTTTTTACAACAAATTTTTTAATTTTTTTTATACTTTTAAATTTTTAGAAAAAATTTTTTCTTTATTTTTTTAAATTTTTTTTAAAAAATTTATTTATTTTTGTTTTAAATTATTATTTTTTTAATTTTAATTTTTTCTAAATTTAAAAAAAATTTTTTACTAAATTTAAAAAAAAATTTATTTTTTTTAAATTATTTGTTTTTTATTTAAAAAAATGTTTTTATATTTTTTTTAAATTTTTAATTTTTTTATCTATTATAAATTTTTTTATCTATTTTTAAATTTTTTTATATTTTAATTTTTTATTAATTTAATTTTTTTTAATTTTTTCAATTTTTTAAAATTTTTTTATAAATTTTTTGAAATTTTTTTAAAAATTATTTTTACAATTTTTTTTATAATTTTTCTTTATTTTTAATTTTTTTTAATTTTTTAATTTTTTTTAAAAATTTTCTTTACTTTAATTTTTTTTAAATTTTAATTTTTTTTAATTTTTTAAAAAATTTTTTTTCATTTTAAATTTTTTTTAAAGTATGTTTTAATTTTTTTAACTAATATTTTAATTAATAATTTAACTAAAATTTTTATTTAATTTTTTAAAATTTAAAAAAAAATTTATATATTTTTTTTATATTTAAAATTTTGCAAAATTTTTTTAAAATTTTTTAAATTTTTTTTTAAATTTAAAAATTTTTTCTAAAAAATTTTTAAAATTTTTTTTAAAAAAGTTTTTGAAATTTTTTTTAAAATTTTTTTTAAAATTTTTTTTAAAAATTTTGTTTTAATTTTTTAACAATTTTTAAAATTTTTTTTTAATTTTTATTTTTCCTTTATTTTACTCTTTTAAAATTTTATTTAAATTTAAATTTTTTTATTTTCTTATAATTTTTCTATTCTTTAAAATTTTTAAAATTTTTTGAAATTTTTTTTTCAAATTTTTTTAAATTTTTTGAATTTTTTTTCAAATTTTTTAAAATTTTTAAATTTTTTTTTAAATATTTAAAAAAAATTTTTTTAAATTTAAATTTTTTTTTAATTTTTTTAAAATTTTTTACAATTTTTTTTTTAATTTTTTTTATATTTTTTAAATTTTTTAAAAAAAATTGCTTTATTTTTTTTTAATTTTAAAAAAAAATTTATTTATTTTTGTTTTAAATTATTATTTTTTTTTAATTTTTATTTGGTTATTTTTTTTATTTCTTTTATTTTTATTTTTTTTTATATTTTGAAATTTTTTTATTTTAATTTTTTTTATTTTTTTTAAATTTTTTAAAAATTTTTTTTTATAATTTTTAAATTTTTTTTTAAAATTTTTATTTTTCTTTTATTTTCCTTTTTTTTTAAATTTCTTTCAAATTTTAATTTTTTTTTAAATTTTCTTATAATTTTTTTATATTTTTTAAATTTTTAAAATTTTTTTAAAATTTTTTAAATTTTGTTTTTAAATTTTTATTTAATTTTTTAAATTTTTAAAATAAATTTATTAAAAATATTTTTAAAATTTTTAAAAATTTTAAAATTTTTTTAAAAAAATTTTGTTTTAATTTTTTAACAATTTTTTTTAAATGTTTAAGAAAAAAATTTAATTTTTTTTTTCATTTTTTTTAAAATTTTTTATTTAATTTTTTTAAAATTCTTAAAAAAATTTTATTTATTTTTTTTATATTTAAAATTTTTTAAATTTTTTAAAAATTTCAATTTTTTTTTCAAATTTTTTAAAATTTTTTAAATTTTTTTTTAATTTTTTTAAAAAACTTTTTAATTTTTTTAAATTTAAATTTTTTTTAATTTTCTTATAATTTTTTTATTTTTTTTTTAAATTTTTTATTTTTGTTTTAAATTTTTGTATATTTTTTTTTATTTTAAATTTTTTTTTCTTTTAAATTTTTTTTATTTTAATTTTTTTTGTTTTTAATTTTTTAAAAATTTTTTAAAATTTTTTAAAAATTTTTTTGAAAAATTTGTTTTAATTTTTTAACAATTTTAAGAAAAATTTTTTCTTTTATTTTACTTTTTTTAATTTTTTTTAAATTTTAATTTTTTTTAATTTTCTTATAATTTTTCTATTTTTTTTAAATTTTTGAAATTTTTTGAAAATTTTTTTTAAATTTTTTTATGTTTTTTAAATTTTTTAAAAAAATTTTTCTTTATTTTTTTTTTAATTTAAAAAAAAATTAATTCTTTTCAAAATTGTTTCTTTTTATTTAAAAAAATGTTTTTTTAATTTTTTTAAATTTTATTTTCCTTTATTTTAAATTTTTTAATTTTTTTATAGTTTGTTTTAATTTTTTAACCATTTTAAAATTTTTTTATTTATGTTCTTAATTTTTTTTTTAAATTTTTATTTAATTTTTGTAAATTTTAAAAAAAAATTATTTTTTCTATATTTTAAATTTTTTAAATTTTTTTTTATATTTTTTACAAACAAATTTTGATTTTTGTTTATATTTTTTAAATTTAAAAAAAAAATTTTCTATATTTTTTATTTTTTTTTTAATTTTTAAAATTTTTTTTTATTTTTGTTTTAAATTATTATTTTTTTTAATTTTTTAAATTTTTTTTTAATTTTCTTGTAATTTTTTTTTTTTTAAATTTTTTTTTATTTTTTTTTTAAATTTTTAAAAATTTTCTAAATTTTTTTTTAAAGTTTGTTTTAACTTTTTAAGCATTTTAAATTTTTTTATTTATGTTTTTTAATTTTTTTAATTTTTTTTAAATTTTTATTTCATTTTTAAAATTTTTATTATATATTTTTTTATTTATTTTTTCATTTTTTTTATATTTTAAATTTTTTTTTAGTTTTTTTCAAATTTTGTTAAAATTTTTATGAAATTTTTGAAATTTTTTTTAAAATTATTTTTACAATTTTCTTTATAATTTTTTCTTCATTTTTAATTTTTTTTAATTTTAAATTTGTTTTAAATTTTTTTAAAATTATTTTTTTTTTAATTATTTTATTCATGTTTTTAATTTTTTTATTTTTTTTAATTTTTATTTCATTTTTGTAAATTTTTTAAAAAAAATTTTTATTTTTTTTATATTTCAAAATTTTTATATTTTAAATTTTTTTATATTTTAAATTTTTTATATTTTAAATTTTTTTATATTTTAAATTTTTTATATTTTAAATTTTTTTAATTTTTTAAAATTTTTTAAAATTTAATAAATTTTTTTTAAAAAATTTTAATTTTTTTTTAAATTTTTAAATTTTTTTTTATATTTTTTTACAAAAAAATTTTGATTTTTTTATATTTTTTACAAAAAATTTGGATTTTTTTTATATTTTTTTAATTTTTATTTATTTTTTGTAAATTTTTTAAAAAAAAATTTTATTTTTTTTATATTTCAAATTTTTTTATATTTTAAATTTTTTTAATTTTGTTAAAATTATTTTTTTTATTTAATTTTTTTTTTATATTTAAAATTTTTTTAAATTTCTTAAAATTTTTTAAATTTTGTTTTAAATTTTTTTAAAATTTTTTATTTTTTTATATTTTTTACAAAAATTTTTTGAATTTTTTTTATATTTTTAAAATTTTTTTATATTTTTTTTGGTTATTTTTTTTAATTTTTAAAATTTTTTTAAATTATTTTTGTTTTAAATTATTATTATTTTTTTTAATTTTTACATTTTTTCTTTATTTTTAATTTTTTTTAAATTTAAAATTTTTTTTAATTTTTTAATTTTTTTTGAAATTCTCTTTACTTTAATTTTTTTGAAATTTTAAATTTTTTTTAATTTTTTAAAAATAATTTTTTGTTATTTTAAAATTTCTTCTTAATTTTTTTAAAGTTTGTTTTAATTTTTTAACCATTTTAATTTTTTTTATTTGTGTTTTTTAATTTTTTTATTTTTTTTTAATTTTTATTTAATTTTTGTAAATTTTTTAAAAAATTTTTTTATTTTTTTTTATACTTCAAATTTTTTATATTTTAAATTTTTTATATTTCAAGTTTTTTTAAAATTTTTTATAATTTTTTAAAAAAATTTAAAATTTAATAAAAATTTTTAAAAATTTTTAAAATTTTTTTTTAAATTTTTTAATTTTTTTTAAATTTTAAAATTTTTTTTTAATTTTTTTAATTTTTTAATTTTTTTTGAAATTTTCTTTACTTTAATTTTTTTGAAATTAAAAATTTTTTTTAATTTTTTTAAAATAATTTTTTGTTATTTTAAAATTTCTTCTTAATTTTTTTAAAGTTTGTTTTAATTTTTTAACCATTTTAATTTTTTTTATTTATGTTTTTTAATTTTTTTATTTTTTTTAATTTTTATTTAATTTTTGTAAATTTTTTAAAAAATTTTTTTATTTTTTTTATATTTCAAATTTTTTATATTTTAAATTTTTTATATTTCAAATTTTTTTAAATTTTTTATAATTTTTTTAAAAATTTTATAATTGAATAAAATTTTTTAAAAATTTTTAAAATTTTTTTTAAATTTTTTAATTTTTTTTAAATTTTTAAATTTTTTTTTATATTTTTTACAAAAAATTTGATTTTTTTATATTTTTTAATTTAAAAAAAAAATTTACAATTTTTTATATAATTTTCTCTTTATTTTTAATTTTTTTTAAATTATTTATTTTTTTTAAATTTAATTTTTTTTTTAATTTTTTTTAAATTATTTTTTTTATTTAAAATTTTTTTCTTAATTTTTTAAAAAGTTTGTTCTAATTTTTTAAACATTTTAATTTTTTTTATTTGTTTTTAAAATTTTAAAATTTTTTAAAAATTTTTATTTAATTTTTAAAAAAAAATTTAAAAAAATTTTATTTATATTTTTATTTTTTTTTAAATTTTACAATTTTTTTAAATTTTTTAATTTTTTTTAAGTTTTCTTTACTTTAATTTTTTTTAAATTTAAATTTTTTTTTAATTTTTTCAAATTATTTTTGTTTATTTTAAATAGTTTTAATTTTTTTTTAAAGTTTGTTTTAATTTTTTAACCTTTTTAATTTTTTTTATTTAGGTTTTTTAATTTTTTAAAATTTTTTTTGAAAATTTTTATTTAATTTTTTAAATGTTTTAAAAATTTTTACAAATTTTTAAAATTCTTCAAATTTTTTAAAATTTTTTTTAAAATTTTTTTAAAATTTTGTATTTTTTTTATATTTCTTACAAAATTTTTTTGAATTTTTTTTATATTTTTAAAATTTTTTTAAAATTTTTTTTCTTTATTTTTTATTTTTTTTAATTTTAAAAAATTTTTTTAATTATTTTTGTTTTAAATTATTATTATTTTTTTAATTTTTACATTTTTTTTTATAACTTTTTCTTTATTTTTAATTTTTTTTAAATTTTAAATTTGTTTAAATTTTTTTAAAATTATTTTTTTTTAATTATTTTATTTATGTTTTATAATTTTTTATTTTTTAAAAATTTTTTTTATTTTTTTAATTTTTTTTATACTTTTAAATTTTTAGAAAAAATTTTTTCTTTATTTTTTTAAATTTTTTCAAAAAAATTTATTTATTTTTGTTTTAAATTATTATTTTTTTAATTTTAATTTTTTCTAAATTTAAAAAAAATTTTTTACTAAATTTAAAAAAAAAAATTATTTTTTTTAAATTATTTGTTTTTTATTTAAAAAAATGTTTTTATAATTTTTTTAAATTTTTAATTTTTTTATCTATTTTAAATTTTTTTTATCTATTTTTAACTTTTTTTTTATATTTTAATTTTTTATTAATTTAATTTTTTTAATTTTTTCAATTTTTAAAATTTTTTTATAAATTTTTTGAAATTTTTTTAAAAATTATTTTTACAATTTTTTTATAATTTTTCTTTATTTTTATTTTTTTTTAATTTTTTAATTTTTTTAAAAAATTTTCTTTACTTTAATTTTTTTTAAATTTTAATTTTTTTTTAATTTTTTAAAAATTTTTTTTTCATTTTAAATTTTTTTTAAAGTTTGTTTTAATTTTTTTAACCATTTTAAATTTTTTTTATTTATGTTTTTTAATTTTTTAAATTTTTTTTTTAAATTTTTCTTTAATTTTTTAAAAAAATTTAAAAAAATTTTTTATTCATTAATTTTATTTTTTTTTATATTTAAAATTTTTTAAAATTTTTTTAAAATTTTTTAAAATTTTTTAAAAATTTTTAAAATTCTTTAAAATCTTTCAAAATTTTTTAAAATTTTTAAAAATTTTTTTAAATTTTTTAAAAATTTTTTAAATTTTTATAAAATTTTTAATTTTTTTTATATTTATTACAAATTTTTTTTAATTTTTTTATATATTTTAAATTTTAAAAAAATTTCTTTATTTTTTATTTTTTTTTAATTTAAAAAAAATAATTTTTTTCAAAATTGTTTCTTTTTATTTCAAAAAATGTTTTTTTAATTTTTTAAAATTTTATTTTCCTTTATTTTAATTTTTTAATTTTTTTAAATTTTTTAAAATTTTTTTAAAAAAAAATTTAAATATTTTATATTTTTTAAAAATTTTTATTTGTTTATTTTTTAAAATTTTTTTTATTTTTCTTTTAAATTTTTGTATATTTTTTTTATTTAAAATTTGTTTTATATTTTAAAATTTTTTTATTCTAATTTTTTTATTTTTTTAAATTTTTCTGAAAATTATTTAAATTTTTTTTTAATTTTTTTATATATTTTTTTTTAAATTTTGTTTTAATTCTTTAATAATTTTAATTTTTTTAAAAATTTTTATTTTTCTTTTATTTTACTTTTTTTTAATTTTTAAATTTAAATTTTTTTAATTTACTTATAATTTTTTTATTTTTTTTTAAATTTTTTTATTTTTTTTTAAATTTTTAAAATTTTTAAAATTTTTTAAAATTTTTAAAATTTTTTAAAATTTTTAAAATTTTTTAAAATTTTTTAAATTTTTTAAAATTTTAAAAGTTTTTTAAATTTTTTTTAAAAAATTTGCTTTAATTTGTAACAACTTTTTTAAATGTTTTTAAAAAAAATTTTAATTTTTTAAAATTTTTTTTTAAATTTTTATTTAATTTTTTTATTTTTCTTTTAAATTTTTATTTGTTTATTTTTTTTAAATTTTTTATTTTTCTTTTAAATTTTTGTATATTTTTTTTTATTTTAAAATTTTTTTTATTTTAATTTTTTTTTATTTTTTTTTTAATTTTTTAAAAAAATTTTAAAATTTTTTAAAATTTTTTTTAAAAATTTTCTTTTATTTTACTTTTTTAATTTTTTTTAAATTTTATTTTTTTTTTAATTTTCTTATAATTTTTCTATTTTTTTTTAAATTTTTGAAATTTTTTGAAATTTTTTTTAAAATTTTTAAAAATTTTTTTAAAAATTTTAAATTTTTTTTTTAAATTTAAATTTTTTTTGAATTTTTTTTTAATTTATTACAAATTTTTTTTAATTTTTTTATATATTTAAAATTTTTTAAAAAATATTTCTTTATTTTTTATTTTTTTTTAATTTAAAAAAAAATTAATTTTTTTCAAAATTGTTTCTTTTTATTTCAAAAAATGTTTTTTTAATTTTTTTAAATTTTATTTTCCTTTATTTTAAATTTTTAATTTTTTTATATTATTTTTAAATTTTTATTTGTTTATTTTTTTAATTTTTTTTATTTTTCTTTCAAATTTTTGTATATTGTTTTTATTTAAATTTTTTTATATATTTTAAAAATTTTTATTTTAATTTTTTTATTTTTTTAAATTTTTCTGAAAATTATTTAAAATTTTTTTAAAATTTTTTTTATATTTTTTTTTAAATTTTGTTTTAATTCTTGATGGTTTTATTAAGTGAGATACTCGTCGATATGGTTATTGTAATGTATTTGCCTTTGTTATTTACACGACATAAGAAAGGTCCTTGCTATACAAAGGTATATAACGCACTAATCTAAGGTTTAGCTCGTGGTAGTTTCGTCGCTACCGCTCGTCATGAAAGACACGGTTGATACCTAGATGGGTAAGTGTACTTGCCCATTTCTAACACTCCCCCATATCATTGTGTCTGTAATAACTCTAATTCATATTCATTAATTGAACACATATTTCGTGTTTACATCTAGATAACGCTTTTGTTAGTATATCAGCTACCATTAAGTTTGTACTCAGGTATTTTACGTCTATAATGCCTGTTTCCTGCGCGTCTCGGGAAAAATGATACCTAATGTCTATATGTTTACTGCGTGAATGGTGCACGCTGTTCTTAGATAACTGTATCGCACTTTGATTATCACAGTATATTTCCGTCGCATTTTCTATTAGGTTAGTGATTTTCATATGTTTTAACAATTTTCTTACATAGTCTACTTCGTTCGCGGCTTGCGAAAGAGCCATGTACTCTGCCTCCATGGTAGAGAGCGCGACGGACTTTTGTTTCTTACTACACCAGCTGATCGGACCGCCCGCTATACATAAAAGGAATCCAGTATATGACTTCCTATCGCTTGTGTCGCTTGCCCAATCGGCATCTACATATGCCATAAAGTTATTTTGTTCAGTGTTGTACTTTATGCTATATTCTATTGTCCCTTTTAGATACTTTAGTACTCGCTTCGCCATCTTCCAATGAGTTGAGGACGGATTTTCACAGAACCGGCTCAGTAAATTGGTTGTAAAAGCTATGTCGGGCCTCGTGGCGTTTGCCAGATAATTTAAACTACCTACTAGTTCCCTATATGGCTTATCTAACTTTTCGTTAACGTTATCTTTGGTTTCCGACAGTAACTGTAGAACATTTAGATTTTTTTCTATGGGCGTATTCATAGGATTACAGTCTTCCATGTGGAACCTTTTTAAGAGATCTTTTATATATTTCTTTTGCTTTATTGTAATGCTGCCTATATCCCCTTCTCTTTCTATGTGTATTCCCAAGATGTCTCTAACATTTCCTAAATCCTTCATTTTAAATTTTTGTTTTAATATTTCTTTTAACTTAATTACATTTTCTAAATTCGCGGACGCTATTAACAGATCGTCGACATATACTACTATTATTGTATCTTGGCCCGTTGTCGGCTCGGTATATACACAAGGATTCTGGGGTGTTCTTTTAAAGTTAATGCTAGTTAAGTAATTATCTAATTTGCGATACCACTCGCGTCCGGCCTGTTTCAGGCCGTATAGAGGTTTATTCAACTTACATACTCTCTCTTCCGCACCCGGTTTGACAAACTGTTCAGGCTGCTCCATATATAACTCGTCTCGCAAATCGCCTTGTACATACGCAGTTATGACATCCATTTGATGGATATGCATTCCTCTTATGGCGCTGACTCCTAACAGCGTACGGATGTTCTCCAAACGTGCCACTGGTGCGAAAACCTCATTGAAATCTATCCCTTCGCGTTGTTGGTCGCCTCTAGCCACTAGTCTGGCTTTGTATTTTTGGATGGAGCTATCCTGATGCTCCTTGACCTTAAACACCCATTTATTCTTTATTACTTTTTTATTCTTGGGTCTACTCACCAAGATCCATGTGTTGTTTTCCATCAAAGTGTCATATTCTTCTTTCATTGCGTGTAGTCATGCGTCTTGGTTTGGATCTTCCATCGCCTGACGTACAGTTGTTGGTGCTTGTTGAGTTTGTTTGGTTTGGTATAATTTTCGTGGTCTGCCTGGCTTTCCCGTCTTCTCCAGTTTGGGACGACCCGGTCCTCGGCTGGTTTTCGGAGTGTCATTGCTGATTGGTGGTTCTTCTGCTGGTTCTTCTTTTTGAGAGAGGTCTTCGCTGACATCTTCCTCTGATGAACTGTCCTCTGCTGAACTCTCTGCGTCTGTTGTTTTTGGGACTGGTTTTTTTATTTGTGCTTCTAGTAGGCTTGGTTCGTCTTTGCATGTGCTTGTCCCTTGGTCTTCTATAAAACGAACGTCTCTTCTTTTAAAGACTTTTTTTGTTCCTCTTTCCCACAAGCGGTATGCTTTGGCCTCTTCTGAATATCCGACTAGGACGTATTCTTTCCCTTTGGGCTCGAATTTATTTCTTTTGCGTCCCTTCTCTAGGGCTATGACTCGGCTTCCAAATTTTCTTAGAAAACCTACGTATGGTTTCTCGCCGGTCCAAACTTCATGCGGCGTGGTTTCTTGATTTGCTGTCGTTGGACATCTATTTCTTATATATGCCGCTGTTCCAATTGCCTCGGCCCATAAGGTGATTGGTAGTTCTGCTTGCATAAGCAAACATCTGGCCATTTCTACTAGAGTACGATTTAGCCTTTCGGACACTCCATTCTGTTGGGGCGTGTATTCTACAGTTAGTTCCCTTGTTATGCCTTCCTTTTTCAAAAATTCACTAAATGCGTGCGATAGATATTCAGTACCGTTGTCGGTCCTCAATTTCTTAATTCTGTGGCCTGTTGAGTTTTCTACACGAGCCTTATATTCTTTGAACGCATCCAGTACATCAGATCGGTTCTTTAATGGTATGACCTGAACGTGACGACTTTTGTCATCTATGAAGGTCACAAAGTATTTGGCTCCCCCTAAAGATGCTTTACTAAATGGACCACATATATCACTGTGCACTAACCCTAGTACTTCCTTTTCTCTTCGCACAGACGATTTAAAGGGCAACTGGTGTATTTTTGCTTTTTCGCATATTTCACATATAGGATTGGAAATGTCAATTTTGTCCTTTATTCCAATCACCATTTCCTTGTTTTTTAATTTTCGTACGTCGCTGTAATTTAAGTGCCCCAATCTTTGGTGCCATTTGGTTATTGCACTGTTTTGTTCCGTTTGTATCATGGCACTATGTTTTGCACTTTCTTCCACTACATACAGACCATTTTGTTCCTTCGCAATCATTGCCAGTGACCCGTCTGGACGCGTTATTTTAGCACTGTCTTTGTAAAAGGTCACCCTGTACCCATTTTTGGTTATTTTGGACACTGACATCAAATTGTTCTTGAAGCTGGGTACGAACATGGCCTCTTTTAATTTAATGTTGTTTTTGTTTTTATTTGCGATGTTGATTTTTAGTTCAATTTGTCCTTTTCCCATCGAGTTTACACTCTCTTCGGTGGCTGTGTATATTTGGCTGTGATGATCATGAATGTCTGTGAATTTGTTTTTATCATTACTCATATGTGTGGTCGCTCCACTATCTAGATACCAAGTGGTGGATTTTGTGCAATAGTTGTTAAACGCTGAGGCTGTCCATGCGTCGCTCCGACCTTGTGTTGAATTGTCCATCTTCGTACGACAATCCCTTGCACGGTGTCCATACTTTTTGCATATGTTGCAGTTTCCATTAAATTTATTTTGCTTTTCCTTATCCTTTTTGTTTTTGTTATATTTTTTTGTTACTAAGGCATTGTTACTGTTGGTTTCTTCCTCTGCTTTGTTGCTGGTTTCTCCTTTCCTCGCTTCCTCTTCTATCAACTTTAACTTTAGGCTTTCGAGGTTAGGTAACTCGTCACGTGACTCGATGGCAACCGCGAAATTTTCGTACTCTGTTGGCAAGGAGCTCAGCAACATTATCGACGCTAGTTCGTCTGGAATCTTTATCCCCACTCCTTCCAACTGTTCGACTTTAAATTGGAAGTCGTTAATGTATTGCGTCATAGTTTGCTGAGGTTCCTTTTTCAGCCTGTGTAATTGCTTATAAAGAGCGGCTTTTCGCACTGGACCTCTGGACTCATGTACGCTCTTTAGTTTTTCCCAAGCTTCATGCGAAGTTTCGGCCCTTTTCACGTGGTTTAACTGATTGTTCTCCACGCTTAATAGGATCAACGCCAATGCCTTTTCATCTTTCTTCGACCATTCGAGTGCGTTTTCTTTGGTCTGTGCTTCTTTTCCGTTTGTATATGACCACAGCTCGTTGAATATCAGAAGACTTCTTACTTGGATTTTCCAGGATTCATAGTTCTTCTCGCCAAGCTTCTGGATATGATTTGGGTTCACCGTGGCCATGTTGTTCTTTGTTTGGATAAACTTTTGTTTCCTTGTTTTCACTTTCGCCTTACTTATTTTTAATTACGCGCAGTGGGAACGTCACTGGGCCCATAACCTGATGGTTTTATTAAGTGAGATACTCGTCGATATGGTTATTGTAATGTATTTGCCTTTGTTATTTACACGACATAAGAAAGGTCCTTGCTATACAAAGGTATATAACGCACTAATCTAAGGTTTAGCTCGTGGTAGTTTCGTCACTACCGCTCGTCATGAAAGACACGGTTGATACCTAGATGGGTAAGTGTACTTGCCCATTTCTAACAAAAAAAATTTAAAAAAGTAAAATAAAAGAAAAATAAAAATTTTAAAAAAATTAAAATTATTAAAGAATTAAAACAAAATTTAAAGAAAAAAATATAAAAAAAATTTTAAAAAAATTTTAAATAATTTTCAGAAAAATTTAAAAAAATTTTCAGAAAAATTTAAAAAAATAAAAAAATTAAAATAAAAAAATTTTAATAAAAAAATTATACAAAAATTTAAAAGAAAAATAAAAAAAATTAAAAAAAATAAACGAATAAAAATTAAAAAAAAATAATAATTTAAAACAAAAATAAATAAATTTTTTTTAAAATTAAAAAAAAATAAAGAAAAAAAATTTAAAAATTTAAAAAAATTTAAAAATTGTTAAAAAATTAAAACAAATTTAAAAAAAAAATAATTTAAAAGAAAAATAAAATTTTTTTTTTAAAATTAAACAAAAAATAAAGTAAAAATTTTTGTTTTAAATTTAAAAAAATTTTTAAAAATTAAAAGATTAAAATAAAGGAAAAATAAAATTTAAAAAAATTAAAAAAACATTTTTTGAAATAAAAAGAAATAATTTTAAAAAAATTAATTTTTTTTTTAATTTAAAAAAAATTAAAGTAAAGAAAATTTAAAAAAAATTTAGATTTCAAAAAATTTTTTTACAAAATTTAAAAAAAAATTAAAAAAATTTTCAAAAAAATTTAAAAAAAATTAAATAAAAAATATATAAAAATTTTAAAAAAATTTCTAAAAATTTTCAAAAAAATTTTAAAAAATTTTCAAAAAAATTTTAAAAAATTTTAAAAAAAATTTTAAAATAATTCAAAAGATTTAAAAAAATTTTAAAAATTTAAAAAAACATAAAAAAATTATAAGAAAATTAAAAAAAAATTTTAAATATAAAAAAAATAAATAAAATTTTTTTTTAATTTTAAAAAATTAAATAAAAATTTAAAAAAGAATTTAAAAAAAAAATTTAAAAATTTTAAAAATTAAAAAATATGAAAAAATTTAAAAAAAAAATAAAAAATTAGAAGAAAATTAAAAAAAATTAAAATAAAAAAAAAGTAAAATAAAAGAAAAATAAAAATTTAAAAAAAATAAAAAAATTATAAGAAAATTAAATAAAAATTTAAATTTAAAAAAATTTAAAAAAAGTAAAATAAAAGAAAAATAAAAATTTAAAAAAAATTAAAATTATTAAAGAATTAAAACAAAATTTAAAAAAAAATATGAAAAAAATTTTAAAAAATTTTAAAAAATTTTAAAAAATTTTAAAAAATTTTAAAAAATTTTAAAAAAATTTAAAAATTTAAGAAAAATAAAAAAATTTAAGAAAAATAAAAAATTATAAGAAAATTAAAAAAAATAAACAAATAAAAATTGAAAAAAAATATGTAATATTTAAATTTTTTTAAAAAATTTTTTAAAAATTTTAAAAAATTTAAAAATTAAAAAATTAAAATAAAGGAAAATAAATTTAAAAAAATTAAAAAAACATTTTTTGAAATAAAAAGAAACAATTTTGAAAAAAATTAATTTTTTCTTAAATTGAAAAAAAAAAGGAAAATTAAATTTAAAAAATTAAAAAAACATTTTTTGAAATGAAAAGAAACAGTTTTGAAAAAATTAATTTTTTCTTAAATTAAAAAAAAAAAATAAAGAATTTTTTTTTTGAAAAATTTAAAATATATAAAAAAATTAAAAAAAAATTTGTAAAAAATTAAAAAAAATTTTTAAAAAATTTTAAATTTAAAAAAAAATTTTAAAAAATTTTAAATTTTAAACAAATTAAAAAGTTTTTTAAAAAAATTTCAAAAATTTAAAAAAAATAGAAAATTATAAGAAAATAAAAAATTAAAATTTTAAAAAATTAAAAAAAGTAAAATAAAAGAAAAATAAAAAATTAAAAAAAAATTTAAAAATTTTTAAAAATTTTAAAAATTTTTAAAAAATTAAAAAAAAAATAAAAAAAATTAAAAAAATAAACATAAAAATTTAAAAGAAAAATAAAAAAATTAAATAAAAATTTTAAAAATTAAAAAAAAATTTAAGAATTTTCAAAAAAATTTTAAAAATTTTCAAAAAATTAAAAAAAAAATTAAAAAATTTTAAAAATTAAAAATATGAAAAAATTAAAAAAAAATAAAAAATTAGAAGAAAATTAAAAAAAATTAAAATAAAAAAAAAGTAAAATAAAAGAAAAATAAAAATTTAAAAAAAATAAAAAAATTATAAGAAAATTAAATAAAAATTTAAATTTAAAAAAATTTAAAAAAAGTAAAATAAAAGAAAAATAAAAAATTTAAAAAAAATTAAAATTATTAAAGAATTAAAACAAAATTTAAAAAAAAATATGAAAAAAATTTTAAAAATTTTAAAAAATTTTAAAAAATTTTAAAAAATTTTAAAAAATTTTAAAAAAATTTAAAAATTTAAGAAAAATAAAAAAATTTAAGAAAAATAAAAAATTATAAGAAAATTAAAAAAATAAACAAATAAAAATTGAAAAAAAATATGTAATATTTAAATTTTTTTAAAAAATTTTTAAAAATTTTAAAAAATTTTAAAAAATTAAAAAAATTAAAATAAAGGAAAATAAAATTTAAAAAAAATTAAAAAAACATTTTTTGAAATAAAAAGAAACAATTTTGAAAAAAATTAATTTTTTCTTAAATTGAAAAAAAAAGGAAAATTAAATTTAAAAAAATTAAAAAAACATTTTTTGAAATGAAAAGAAACAGTTTTGAAAAAATTAATTTTTTCTTAAATTAAAAAAAAAAATAAAGAATTTTTTTTTTGAAAAATTTAAAATATATAAAAAAATTAAAAAAAAATTTGTAAAAAATTAAAAAAAAATTTTTAAAAAATTTTTAAATTTAAAAAAAAATTTTAAAAATTTTAAATTTTAAACAAATTAAAAAGTTTTTTAAAAAAATTTCAAAAATTTAAAAAAAATAGAAAAATTATAAGAAAATAAAAAAATTAAAATTTTAAAAAAATTAAAAAAAGTAAAATAAAAGAAAAATAAAAATTAAAAAAAAAATTTAAAAATTTTTAAAAAATTTTAAAAAATTTTTAAAAAATTAAAAAAAAAATAAAAAAAATTAAAAAATAAACATAAAAATTTAAAAGAAAAATAAAAAAATTAAATAAAAATTTTAAAAAATTAAAAAAAAATTTAAGAATTTTCAAAAAAATTTTAAAAATTTTCAAAAAAATTAAAAAAAAAATTAAAAAAATTTTAAAAATTAAAAAATATGAAAAAATTAAAAAAAAATAAAAAATTAGAAGAAAATTAAAAAAAAATTAAAATTTAAAAAAAGTAAAATAAAAGAAAAATAAAAATTTAAAAAAAATAAAAAAATTATAAGAAAATTAAATAAAAATTTAAATTAAAAAATTTAAAAAAAGTAAAATAAAAGAAAAATAAAAATTTAAAAAAAATTAAAATTATTAAAGAATTAAAACAAAATTTTAAAAAAAATATAAAAAAAATTTTAAAAAAATTTTAAATAATTTCAGAAAAATTTAAAAAAATAAAAAAATTAAAATAAAAAAATTTTAAAATATAAAAAAAATATACAAAAATTTAAAAGAAAAATAAAAAAAATAAAAAAAATAAACAAATAAAAATTTTTAAAAATATAATATATTTAAATTTTTTTAAAAAATTTTAAAAAATTTTAAAAACTTTAAAAATTTTAAAAATTTTAAAAAATTAAAAGAAGTAAAATAAAAGAAAATAAAAGTTTAAAAAAAATTAAAAAATTGTTAAAAAATTAAAACAAATTTTAAAAAAAATAAAAAAAAACTAAAAAATTAAAATAAAAAATTTAAAATATAAAAAAAAATTTAAATGAAAAAAATATACAAAAATTTAAAAGAAAAATAAAAAAAATTAAAAAAAATAAACAAATAAAAATTTTAAAAAAATTTAAAACAGAAATAAAAAAAAATTAAAAAAATAAACAAAATAAAAATTTAAAAAAATATAATATATTTAAATTTTTTTTAAAAAATTTTAAAAAATTTTAAAAATTTTAAAAGTTTTAAAATTTAAAAAATTAAAAAAAGTAAAATAAAAGAAAAATAAAAATTTAAAAAATTAAACAAATAAAAATTGAAAAAAATATAAAATATTTAAATTTTTTTTGTAACAAATTTTTAAAAATTTTAAAAAATTAAAAAAAATTAAATAGAAATTTAAAAAAAATTTAAAAAATTAAATAAATATTTTAAAAAAAATTTTAAATTTTAAAAATTCAACAAAAAATTTTAAATATAAAAAATATAAATAAAAAATTTTTTTTTTTAAATTTAAAAAAATTAAATAAAAATTTTAAAAAAATGAAAAAAAATTAAAATTTTTTTTAAAAAACATTTAACAAAGTTGTTAAAATTAAAACAAATTTTTTAAAAAAAAATTAAAATTTTAATAATTTTAAAAATTTTAAAAATTAAAAAAAAATAAAAAAATTTAAAAAAATAAAAAAATTATAAGAAAATTAAATAAAAATTTAAATTTAAAAAAATTTAAAAAAAGTAAAATAAAAGAAAAATAAAAATTTAAAAAAAATTAAAATTATTAAAGAATTAAAACAAAATTTACAAAAAATATAAAAAAATTTTTAAAAAATTTTAAATAATTTTCAGAAAAATTTAAAAAAATAAAAAAATTAAAATAAAAAATTTTAAAATATAAAAAAATTTATAATAAATAAAAAAAATATACAAAAATTTAAAAGAAAAATAAAAAAAATAAAAAAATAAACAAATAAAATTTTTTAAAAAAATATAATATATTTAAATTTTTTTTAAAAAATTTTAAAAAATTTTAAAAAACTTTAAAATTTTAAAAATTTAAAAAAAATTAAAAGAAAGTAAAATAAAAGAAAAATAAAAGTTTAAAAAAAATTAAAAATTGTTAAAAAATTAAAACAAATTTAAAAAAATAAAAAAAACTAAAAAATTAAAATAAAAAATTTAAAATATAAAAAAAATTTAAATGAAAAAAATATACAAAAATTTAAAAGAAAAATAAAAAAATTAAAAAAAAATAAACAAATAAAAATTTAAAAAAAAAATTTAAAACAGAAATAAAAAAAAATTAAAAAAATAAACATATAAAAAATTTTAAAAAAATATAATATATTTAAATTTTTTTTAAAAAATTTAAAAAATTTTAAAAAATTTTAAAAATTTTAAAATTTAAAAAAATTAAAAAAAGTAAAAATAAAAGAAAATAAAAATTTAAAAAAATTAAACAAATAAAAATTGAAAAAAATATAAAATATTTAAATTTTTTTGTAACAAATTTTTAAAAATTTTAAAAATTAAAAAATTAAATAGAAATTTAAAAAAAATTTAAAAATTAAATAAATATTTTAAAAAAATTTTTAAATTTTTAAAAAATTCAACAAAAAATTTTAAATATAAAAAATATAAATAAAAATTTTTTTTTTTAAATTTTAAAAAATTAAATAAAAATTTAAAAAAAAATGAAAAAAATTAAATTTTTTTTAAAAAACATTTAACAAAGTTGTTAAAAATTAAACAAATTTTTTAAAAAAAATTTAAAAATTTTAATAATTTTAAAAATTTTAAAAATTAAAAAAAAATAAAAAAATTTAAAAAAATAAAAAAATTATAAGAAAATTAAAAAAATTTTAAATTTAAAAAAAAAATAAAAAAGTAAAATAAAAGAAAAATAAAAATTTTAAACAAATTAAATTATTAAAGAATTAAAACAAAATTTAAAAAAAATATATAAAAAAAATTTAAATAATTTTCAGAAAAATTAAAAAAATAATAAAATAAAATAAAAAAATTTTAAAATATATAAAAATTTTAAATAAAAAAAAATATCCAAAAATTTAAAAGGAAAATAAAAAAAATTTAAAAAATAAACAAATAAAAATTTAAAAAAATATAAAAAAATTTAAAAAAAATATAAAAAATTAAAAAAATTTTTTTTTAAATTTTCAAAAAAATTTTTAAAAATTTTCAAAAAATTTTAAAAAAATTTTAAAATTTAAGAAAAATAAAAATTATAAGAAAATTAAAATAAAAAAATTTTAAATAAAAAAAAATATACAAAAATTTAAAACAAAAAATAGAAAAATTTAAAAATTGAACATATAAAAATTTAAAAGAAAAAAAATTAAATAAAAATTTTAAAAAAATTAATATAAATTAAATAAAAATCTTAAAAAAAATTTTAAAAAATATAAAAAAATTTTAAATATAAAATATAAAATAATTTTTTTTTTAATTTTAAAAAATTAAATAAAAATTTTTAAAAAATTAAAAAAAATTAAATAAAAATCTTAAAAAAAATTTTAAAAAATATAAAAAAATTTTAAATATAAAAAATATAAATAAATTTTTTTAATTTTAAAAATTAAATAAAAATTTAAAAAAAATTTAAAAAATTAAATAAAAATCTTAAAAAAAATTTTTAAAAATATAAAAAGTATAAATAAAATTTTTTTAATTTTAAAAAATTAAATAAAAATTTAAAAGAAAAATAAAAAAATTTTAAAAAATAAACAAATAAAAATTTAAAAAAATATAATATATTTAAATTTTTCTTAAAAATTTAAAAAAATTTTAAAAAATTAAAAAAAAATAAAGGAAAATTAAGTTTAAAAAATTAAGAAAACATTTTTTGAAATAAAAAGAAACATTTTTGAAAAAAATTAATTTTTTTTTAAATTACAAAAAAAAAATAAAGAAATTTTTTTTTAAAAATTTAAAATATATAAAAAAAATTAAAAAAATTTTGTAAAAAATTTTAAAAAAATTTAAAAAAAAAATTAAAAAAATTTTAAATTAAAAAAATTAAAAAGTTTTTTAAAAAAATTTCAAAAATTTAAAAAAAATAGACAAATTATAAGAAAATAAAAAAAAATTAAAATTTTTAAAAAATTAAAAAAAGTAAAATAAAAGAAAAATAAAATTGAAAAAATTTTTAAAAATTGTTAAAAAATTAAAACAAATTTTTTAAAAAAAATTTTAAAAAATTTTAAAAAATTTTTAAAAAATTTTAAAAATTTTTTAAAAATTAAAAAAAATTGAAATAAAAACACTTTAAAATAAAAAAAATTAAAAATAAAAAAAAATATACAAAAATTTAAAACAAAAAATAAAAAAATTTAAAAGAATAAACATAAAAATTTAAAAGAAAAATAAAAAAATTATATAAAAATTTAAAAAAAATTAAAAAATTAAATAAAAATTTAAAAAATTTTAAAAAAATTAATTTTTTTTTTAAACATTTAAAAAAATTGTTAAAAAATTAAAACAAAATTTTTAAAAAAATTTAAAAATTTTTTAAAATTTTAAAAATATTTTTAAAAATTTTTTAAAAAATTAAAAAAATTAAATAAGTATTTTAAAAAAATTTTAAAAAATATAAAAACATTTTAAAAATTTTTTTAAAATTTTTAAAATATTCAACAAAAAATTTTAAATATAAAAAATATAAATAAAAATTTTTTTTTAAATTTTAAAAAATTAAATAAAAATTTAAAAAAAAATTGAAAAAAAAATAATTTTTTTTTTAAAAAACATTTAACAAAGTTGTTAAAAATTAAAACAAATTTTTTAAAAAAAATTTAAAAATTTTAATAATTTTTAAAAATTTAAAAATTTAAAAAAATAAAAAATTTAAAAAAAATAAAAAAATTATAAGAGAATTAAAAAAAAAATTTAAATTTTAAAAAAATTTGAAAAAGTAAAATAAAAGAAAAATAAAAATTAAAAAAAATTAAAATTATTAAAGAATTAATACAAAATTTAAAAAAAAATATAAAAAAATTTTAAATAATTTTCAGAAAAATTTAAAAAAAAAAAAAAGTATTAAAAAAAATTTTTAAAATTTTAAATAAAAAAAAATATACAAAAATTTAAAAGAAAAATAAAAAAAAATTAAAAAATAAACAAATAAAAATTTAAAAAATATAAAATATTTAATTTTTTTTTAAAAATTTAAAAAATTTTAAAAAATTTAAAAATTTTAAAAAATTTTAAAAAATTTTAAAATTTTAAAAAATTTTAAAAAAATTTAAAAATTTAAGAAAAATAAAAAAATTTAAGAAAAATAAAAAAATTTAAGAAAAATAAAAAAATTATAAGAAAATTAAAAAAAATAAAATTTAAAAAAAGTAAAATAAAAGAAAAATAAAAATTTAAAAAAATTAAAAAATTGTTAAAAAATTAAAACAAATTTAAAAAAAAATAATTTAAAAGAAAAATAAAATTTTTTTTTAAAATTAAACAAAAAATAAAGAAAAAAAATTTGTTTTAAATTTAAAAAAATTTTTAAAAATTAAATAAATATTTTAAAAAAATTTTTAAATTTTTAAAAAATTCAACAAAAAATTTTAAATATAAAAAATATAAATAAAAATTTTTTTTTTAAATTTTAAAAAATTAAATAAAAATTTTTAAAAAAATGAAAAAAAATTAAAATTTTTTTTTAAAAACATTTAACAAAGTTGTTAAAAATTAAAACAAATTTTTTAAAAAAAATTTAAAAATTTTAATAATTTTAAAAATTTTAAAAATTAAAAAAAAATAAAAAAAATTTAAAAAAATAAAAAAATTATAAGAAAATTAAAAAAAAAATTTAAATTTAAAAAAAAAATAAAAAAGTAAAATAAAAGAAAAATAAAAATTTTAAACAAATTAAAATTATTAAAGATTTAAAACAAAATTTAAAAAAAATATATAAAAAATTTTTAAATAATTTTCAGAAAAATTAAAAAAAATAATAAAAATAAAATAAAAAAATTTTAAAATATAAAAAAAATTTTAAATAAAAAAAAATATCCAAAAATTTAAAAGAAAAATAAAAAAATTTAAAAAAATAAACAAATAAAAATTTAAAAAAAAATATAAAAAAAATAAAAAAAAATATAAAAAAATTAAAAAAAATTTTTTTTAAATTTTCAAAAAAATTTTTAAAAATTTTCAAAAAGTTTTAAAAAAATTTAAAAATTTAAGAAAAATACAAAATTATAAGAAAATTAAAATAAAAAAATTTTAAATAAAAAAAAATATACAAAAATTTAAACAAAAATAGAAAAATTTAAAAAATTGAACATATAAAAATTTAAAAGAAAAAAAAATTAAATAAAAATTTAAAAAAAATTAATATAAATTAAATAAAAATCTTAAAAAAAAATTTAAAAAATATAAAAAAATTTTAAATATAAAAAATATAAATAAATTTTTTTTTTAATTTTAAAAAATTAAATAAAATTTTTTAAAAAATTAAAAAAAATTAAATAAAAATCTTAAAAAAAATTTTAAAAAATATAAAAAAATTTTAAATATAAAAAATATAAATAAAATTTTTTTAATTTTAAAAAATTAAATAAAAATTTTAAAAAAATTAAAAAAATTAAATAAAAATCTTTAAAAAAATTTTAAAAAATATAAAAAGTATAAATAAAATTTTTTTTAATTTTAAAAAATTAAATAAAAATTTAAAAGAAAAATAAAAAAAATTTAAAAAATAAACAAATAAAAATTTAAAAAAATATAAAATATTTAAATTTTTCTTAAAAATTTAAAAAAATTTTAAAAAATTAAAAAAAAATAAAGGAAAATTAAGTTTAAAAAAATTAAAAAAACATTTTTTGAAATAAAAAGAAACATTTTTGAAAAAAATTATTTTTTTTTTAAATTACAAAAAAAAAATAAAGAAATTTTTTTTTAAAAATTTAAAGTATATAAAAAAAATTAAAAAAATTTTGTAAAAAATTTTAAAAAAATTTAAAAAAAAAAATTAAAAAAATTTTAAATTTAAAAAAAATTAAAAAGTTTTTTAAAAAAATTTCAAAAATTTTAAAAAAATAGACAAATTATAAGAAAATAAAAAAAAAATTAAAATTTTAAAAAAATTAAAAAAAGTAAAATAAAAGAAAAATAAAAATTGAAAAAAAATTTTTAAAAATTGTTAAAAAATTAAAACAAATTTTTTAAAAAAAATTTTAAAAAATTTTAAAAAATTTTTAAAAAATTTTAAAAATTTTTTAAAAAATTAAAAAAAATTGAAATAAAAACACTTTAAAATAAAAAAAAAAATTAAAAATAAAAAAAAATATACAAAAATTTAAAACAAAAATAAAAAAATTTAAAAGAATAAACATAAAAATTTAAAAGAAAAATAAAAAAATTAAATAAAAATTTAAAAAAAAATTAAAAAATTAAATAAAAATTTTAAAAAAATTTTAAAAAAATTAAATTTTTTTTTAAACATTTAAAAAAATTGTTAAAAAATTAAAACAAAATTTTTAAAAAAATTTAAAAATTTTTTAAAAATTTTTAAAATATTTTTTAAAAAAATTTTAAAAAATTAAAAAAATTAAATAAGTATTTTAAAAAAATTTAAAAAAAATATAAAAAAAATTTAAAAATTTTTAAATAATTTGAAATTTTTTTTAAAATTTTTAAAAAATTCAACAAAAAATTTTAAATATAAAAAATATAAATAAAATTTTTTTTTAATTTTAAAAAATTAAATAAAAATTTTAAAAAAAATTTAAAAAATTAAAATTTTTTTAAAAAACATTTAAAAAAAGTTGTTAAAAATTAAAACAATTTTTTTAAAAAAAAATTTAAAAATTTTAAAAAATTTTAAAAATTTAAAAAATTTAAAAAATATAAAAAATTTAAAAAAAATAAAAAAATTATAAGAAAATTAAAAAAAAAATTAAATTTAAAAAAAAATTGAAAAAGTAAAATAAAAGAAAAATAAAAATTTAAAAAAAATTAAAATTATTAAAGAATTGTTAGAAATGGGCAAGTACACTTACCCATCTAGGTATCAACCGTGTCTTTCATGACGAGCGGTAGCGACGAAACTACCACGAGCTAAACCTTAGATTAGTGCGTTATATACCTTTGTATAGCAAGGACCTTTCTTATGTCGTGTAAATAACAAA